>NC_059352.1:21008203-21308203 GCF_019703515.2 Myxocyprinus asiaticus
GGAAAAAGTGAAGCGCTGTGAATACTTTCCAGATGCAATGTATATAATATATATACACACACACTGCCTTTCAAAAGTTTGGGGTCACTTGACTGAAATGTTTCTCA
The DNA here is from genome assembly GCF_019703515.2 of Myxocyprinus asiaticus. Lineage (NCBI taxonomy): Eukaryota > Metazoa > Chordata > Actinopteri > Cypriniformes > Catostomidae > Myxocyprinus > Myxocyprinus asiaticus. The sequence goes on from NC_059352.1 coordinate 21,008,311, forward strand.
TGATCTTAAAAACCTTTTGATCTGAAGGCGTATGCTTAACTGTTTGAAATTAGTTTTGTAGACAAAAAATATAATTGTTCCAACATATTAATTTATTTCATTACAAAATATAACATAGTTTTAATTTATTTTGGAATTTGTTTAGTCACAACACAATTCCTATAGTTCCATTTCTGTTCTTCCATAGTTTTGATGACTTTACTATTATCCTTAAATGTGAAAACACAAATATGTTATATTTTAGCATCTTCACAGTGGCCACACTTTGCCTAGATTTTGCAGACATGTACTCTTGACATTTTCTCAACCAACTTCTTGAGGTATCACCCTGGGATGCTTTTTAAACAGTATTGAAGGAGTTCCCATCTATATGCTGGGCACTTGGTGGCTGCTTCTCTTAATTATTCGGTCCAAGTCATCAATTTCAAAAACGTATTTTTTTTATTTTTTTTTATAACATTTTAGTTTTGTAATTAAATAAATTAATATGTTGGAACAATTATATTTTTGTCTAAAAAACTAAACATTTAAGCATACGCCTTCAGATCAAAAGATTTTTAAGATCATGAGAAACATTTCAAGCAAGTGACCCCAAACTTTTGAACGGTAGTGTGTGTTATATATATATATATATAAAATCACAATATCCAATTACATCGGCAACCCCCGGGCTGAGGGATCGGTGAATATTCTTGATTTAGTGATTTTGCATTGTAAATTACATTAATTTATTTAAAGATGAAAAACTTAAATCAAATACATTTCTAAATTCAAACTGCACTCCAAACGAAACGAAAAAGCAATTAAAATAATGAAGTGGTAAAAGAATAATATATACAAATTTCCATTTACCGTCAGGCAAGAATCCGTCTTAACATCATGGCGGAAAATTACTTAAATGAAGACATAAAAACAATTATAAATGTAAAAATAATTATAATGATTGCATAAAATAATTCAGAAGACAGAAACAAAGAAAGAGCGAGAACCTTTTACATGCGCGTGTTCCACGAGACTGCACGCCATCGTACAAACATCGTTTCATGCATGCGCACTGACGGCTTTTCTGTCATCTGTTCTTAATCTAATAAAGTGTGTTTCTTCAAATGCGTGTCTGTGTCTACGGGCAAATTATTTGTAATATTAATTTGATAATAATAATAATAATAGCCTAATAATAATATTAATAATAATAATAATAATTTAATACATGGGAAAACGAGCCAAATATTGTTTTGACATCATCAAATGCATCAGCTATTGGCGATCACTCTGACCATCGTCGATCCCCGAGATCATCGTCTATTGGCTCAACCCTAATGTGCATTTCTCTGTATAAATTAACAAAATGTTCAGACAGTCTCCTTGCTGGTTTTTCCGACACATTCAGAATCATTACCGCTTTTACCGGTGTCGCTGCAGCTCGCTTCGTGTGTGCGCTTGTAAAATTTATATTTTAAAGGCTCATTATTATGGTTTAGTATTTCTCTGTAATGTGGAACAGTGTTAGCTATGTTACTTATAACATTCTTTCTCAGCCCTGGTACTCAAACCATTTTCTGATGCCCCCTATATATATATATATATATATATATATATAAGTAATTAAATTAATATCATAAACGTGCAACAACTAGTCGACTAATGGCTTAAATTGACTCCTACTAGTCGACTAGGAAAATCTTTGGTCGGGGGCAGCCCTAGCCTGAACAATCAAATGCATTTCAAAATTTTCCAAAATGACCATCTTGGTGAGGAATTCATGTAAACTCAGAGAGTGATGTCTAAAGTGAACGTAAACAGTGGGGGAAAAAACTGAATTGTTCTATTTTAATTATTTCTATTCTTTGCTGTATTATTTTATTACTGACTGTTTAGTAGTTTTGAATAATTACTTGAGTACAATTCTTACATAACAAATTAGTTAGTGTGATTATTTGTGGTGATAAGCTGGTATCAAGAATGATAAAATTTCACTAACGTCTACAGAAATGTTGGTATTGTGACAATGGGTATATATATTGTGTATGGTAGATCTTGCTGCAATAACATGAAAAAGTAGATCTCATTCCATAGAAGTGTGAGCGCCCCTGCTCTAAATGATGGCATTGGAGGCTTTTCTTTAACCGTACGTAACATTATATAACTACCATATGACAATAACCTCCTCCCCTACCCAGCGCAGTTTACATTTCTGTCCCGGAAAATCAAGTTGATTGCAGACCTGTACTATTAGCAGGGCCGTTTCTAAGCATATGGGGGCCCTAAGCAAAATCCTACTTGAAGGCCACCCACAATAATATTATTCACAAATTGGACATTGGGGAGTCCAGCTATACAACCCACATTAGGGTCATTCCTGGGATTTGGCAATATTTCAACTTGGGGAAAAAATAAAATAATTCAGATTACATTTAATTCATTGTCTGAAGACTCCAAAACATTAGGCACATATTAAACCTCCAACAAATCATATTTTCCCACATCAGGCAAAATCAAATCCCTTTTATTATTTCCTATTGTTTTCTGATTTGGACACCTTTTTTTTTCTCAACCCCGTCACGGACATAATGGATGTGGTTTGAAAATGATTATACACAATACTTGTTATAAAAGAAGCATCTACCTGCTGCTTATGTGTCCCTCATACAAATTTTATGACTACAAATATAAAGTGTATGACAGTTTTATTATTTTTATGGTTTTTTTTTTTTTTTCAAATTGTGTGTCTGTGGCCTCATTGTTTTTTGTAAAAACATGATTAAATTCAGATATTTAACTAAAAACCCAACTTTTTTTAACTAGCCCTTAACATGTCAGGCTGTGCTCAGCAAACAATATAATGATTTTTAATTGTGTTCCTATTTTAATTATCAGATATTATCACACTTGTCTCCAACCACTAGACAACTTGCACCCACATATTTTTAACACCATGTTTTATTCAAGTAAATATATAGAATTTGTAATATACATTGTCTGTTCCATATTTTTGTTACAATATTCATAAATGTACTGAATAACTCAACCCCCTCACAGGCTTACAGTGAAAAATGTGACAGGGTTGTGTGTGATGGAGTTGATGTTTTTGCTCAGAATGGCCACTGCTCCTTGTGTGGTGTAGGACAGAAGACCACATAGCATGCATGATATTAATAAAATCTATATATATTTATGGATTAAAATATTATATTAAAAAGTACTGATTTAATATCTTAATTTCATGTGACGGGGTTGAGTTGTTGAGCTTGACCATACCCATCTTCCTATAATACAGATTATGATATTTCTTATCTGTTTCTATACCACACTGTTGAAGACAGCTGAATGATGTTACTTCTGATTAATATTGTCACATATAGGCAGAACAACATTTTTTATGGCCTGAAAATGGTTGGTGTGACATCTTTACATTAATGACAAAAATTATCGACAGTGTGCACTTTTTTTTATTTTTTTTCTAAGTGCAAATTCAGTGAAGTGTGGGACATGACACATTGCTTGGTTTCAGATAGAAAGAAGAAATTTTTTTATGATAAAGATTATTTTAATGCAATAATTATTTTAATTCATTGTAATGGACATATCAACATATTGTAAAAAAAAGCTTTCAACATTTCATTTTAGTGAACCACCACTTCATAAGGTCTGGGGGACTGAAATATTACAGAATACCAGGAATGACCCATTACACAAATACCTGTATTCCCCATTCTCCAATATCCCTTAATATAAATACTAATACAAAAACTAAACTAAAACTAACAAAGAACTTACAAACAAAACGAAAACTACACTAAATTAGAGTGGAAAACTGAAAATGAAATAGAAATAAAAACTAATTTTAACCTTGGCTTGATGCTTATATCACGTTGGAAAATAAGATGCAGGCATGGGAAAGGGTCAGGGGACAGTCTCAGCTTTCTAAAGATATAATTATTATGTTTCTATGGACTCTAAAGTTTGCGGAGAGAGCACTATGCAGAGCATCCGTTTGAATTGACTAGCATGATTGGTCACCACATAAGAAGCTTCAAAACAGCATTTATTCTTTGAATTTTGTGATAACATTTTCATTGTTTGAAAGCTTACCTTTTGGGATTTAAGACCATTTGTGAGGTTATCCTATCTTTAATTAATGTTATTTACGATGATTTTTGAGAACATACATTTTTCTCGACAGTTTAAATTCTTAAAAGGATAGTTCACCCAAAAATGAAAATTCTCTCATTTACTCACCCTCATGCCATCCCAGATGTGTATGATTTACTTTCTTCTGCTGAACACAAACAAAGAATATGCAATATCCCAAAGTGGTTTATTTCATCTGAAAGTGAAAGTGGAGATTTATAGTAAAAAAAGAACTTAAATATGGATCTGTTTCTTACCCAAACCCACCATATCATATCATATATCGAAGATATTGATTAAACAACTGGAGTCTTGTGGATTACTTTTATGCTGCTTGTATCTGCTTTTTGGAGCTTCAGATTTCTGGCCACCATTCACTTGCATTGTATGAGGTATTCTTCTAAAAATCTTCTTTTGTGTTCAGCAGAAGAAAGTCATACACATCTGGGATGACATGAAGGTGAGTAATGGATGAGAGAATTTTCATTTTTGGGTGAACTATCCCTTTAAGTTTTTTTCTTAAGAACAATTTTATGAAAAAAGATAGAACTTTCTGAAGTTAATTAACTAAGAAATTAGTTGGTTTAGTATTAACTTATTGCTAGGGATTGAGCCTCCACCTTTTTTAGTAACAACTGCAGAAAATAATTTAGATGGGCATGCTGGTAGCAATTTGGTTTAAGCTCCAGGCAGCTAGCTTAAAGGCTGGTGGTTTGATCCTGCTATTTTTTAAGATCAGACGTGAACAAGCAATTGAAGGGTTACAGAGATCTTAGTCCTGCTCTACTATGTTTACCCTTTGGCAAGAGACTTTGCCTTATGCTTCTTTTTGGAATTGTTTTGTCCTTAGGCAAAATACTTAAAGGTGACAGTCAGTGCAATTTCTGCATCATAAGTTGCCTTATGTTATAATTAAACATACGCCGATCAGCCACAACATTAAAACCACCTTCGTGCCGCCAAAACAGAAAACCCGCATCTCAGAAAAGCATTCTGATATGCTATTCTTTTTGTACAGAGCAGTTATCTGAGTTACTGTAGACTTTGTCAGTTCGAACCAGTCTGGCCATTCTCTGCTGACCTCTCTCATCAAGACATTTCCATCCGCAGAACTGCCGCTCACTGGATGTTTTTTGTTATTGTTGGCACCATTTGGAGTAAATTCTAGAGACTTGTGTGTGTGAAAATCCCAGGAGATCAGCAGTTACAGAAATACTCAAACCAGCCCACTTGGCACCAACAATCATCCATGCGATTATCTAATCAGCCAATCGTGTGACAGCAGTGCAGAGCATAAAATCAAGCAGATATGGGTCAGGAGCTTCAGTTAATGTTCACATCAACCATCAGAATGGTGAAAAAATTTGATCTCAGTGATTTGGACCGTGGCTTGATTGTTGGTGCCAGACGGGCTGGTTTGAGTATTTCTGTAACCGCTTATCTCCTGGGATTTTCATGCACAACAGTCTCTGGAATTTACTCAGAATGGTGCCAAAAACAAAACCAAAAAACCCCGTGAGCGGCAGTTCCGTGGAAGGAAATGCCTTGTTGATGAGAGAGGTCAACAGAGAACGGCCAGACTGGTTCGAACTGACAAAGTCTACGGTAACTCAGATAACCGGTCTGTACAATTGTGGTGAGAAGAATATCATCTCAGAATTGCATTCTTGCGGGTTGGCGCTGTCTTGGTGGCATGAGGGGGACCCACACAATATTAGGCAGGTGGTTTTAATGTTGTGGCTGATCGGTGTAAATTATTGATTTACACAGGTGCTTTATCTCTTTGTTTAATTCAGAGCGGGAACTTAAAAAAAAATTATATAGCAAGCTTCTACCTTAGGCTATATTATAATACATTAAAGCCTTGCATGTGTTATACTGAAATGATCACTTTCATTTCCTGCAGAAAAAAGAATGGACCTGGGATGAAAGCAAGATGATGGTGATGCAAGACCCAGTTTACAGGTGCGGAGCTTCATACAATATCTCTTATTTTAATTTCATCCCAGTGTGATTGTTATTCACAAGCATGCTTGACTGGAGTCCCTAATTCTCCATTGAGCTCAAACTACAGCCTGTGCCACATTAAAAACCCTACATGTGTCGTTTTCAAGCTCTGTGGTTATTTGTGTACAGCTCTACATAATGGGACGTATTGTGGCTGACTCTCAAATTTCCCCCATTCATAACCACTATTAATGTGCTGTGTTTTAAATAATTATGAAGGAAGACAAGCTAAAACCAAAATGACACACATAGTCGGATTAACATTCAGTATGTTAATCCCTTATTGGTATCATGCATAGGCTTGAGTTACTGACCAGAACAATTTAATAAATGAGACTAAGAGATTTAATTGGGCTCAATTTCATTACAGTAATTAGCCAATGGGAGGCACAATTAATATCGGGATTAGTTTTTTGATTATGCAAATTAAGACAGCCAGTGTTCTGTAGATTGGAATGAACAATGTGCATTGCAAAATCACTGCACTGTAGGGATTTGCACATTTCTTTAATTTTTTCGGTGGGTTGCCTGAATGACTAGTCGATTTATGGAGGTTTTGGGTTCACCTGACCCCCAATCAAATGCGTGACTTTGGGTGCATTTAAATAAGATGCATTTAAAAACAGCCATACAAAGCACAATGGAATGGAATAGTCCATACTAATAGTCCATATTTTTTTATTTTTTTTCTAAACATATTGATTTTATTACATATATACCTCATCCACACTTTCCTCCACTGAACACGCTCTCCATAACTGCATGCTTTGTAAATCAATGACGTTCTGAAAATTTTAAACTTAAACAGATTAGTGGGGATGTGGCCTAAAAGTTGAACTATTTCTGGTTGTAAGTTGAACTGTACCTCACACCCCATCATAAAAAAGCAGCATTTGTAGCCGGACAAAAAAAGGTCAATTTGAAAGTAAATAGCTGTAGTGGTTGTGTTTATAAAGACCTAACTTTGCTAAGTGGATTTCACCATGCAAGCAGCCGATAAAAATATAAAAACAAACAAACCAAAAAAGTTCCTCATGAATTGATCGACCTTACTAATCGACTAATCAGTTGTTGGACAAATAAGCAACCAATGTTCCCCATTCCTTTTGTATTACAATGCATTTAAAGGGATAGTTCACAAAAAAAAAAAAAAACATGTCAAACTTTGGAACTACTAGTATCACGGCTTGGGCTGTTTCTAACATATTATTGGAGAAACAAGGATGTGTGTGTGAGAGAGAGAGAGTGAGTGCGAGCGAGTAAGCGAGCGTGTGCGATCACCTGTTGATGAAGCTGTAGTCTGTTAGTCAGCTTTCTGAAGATAATGTCATTTTGGTGAAATTCATCTTATTTTCTCAGTGGAAAAATAGCCGTCCAAGTAGGGATATTCCTCCCTATTTCGCGGTAGCTGTTGTGCAAGATTCTTTCTCTAAGGGTACTTTTACACTGGCAGTTAAGTTCGAAACAGAGCATGGTTCGCATGAAAAATTGGTTATGTGAAAGCTGTCATGCGGACCGGGGAGTGCACCGTGGTACCAAACCCGAGACTACCTGTAGGAGGTGGTTTGAGTTCGGTTGCAATGGAACTGTAGCGTGATTTGCGTAAATGTGTAAGCAACTCGGACTCGGGTGCGCACTCATTCAGGAAGTAAAGTAACCTGCGCATGCGTTTTAGCCGATGACGACATCATTAGTTTCGACACCTCACGAGGATCCACACATTCCTGAAAGTCCCAAAAAAGTAAAGACACCACAATGACATACAAGTACAATCAACACAATAAATACTGTCTGTCTGTCTGTCTATCCATCTATATACAGTGCATCCGGAAAGTATTCACAGCGCTTCACTTTTTCCACATTTTGTTATGTTACAGCCTTATTCCAAAATGGATTAAATTCATTATTTTCCTCAAAATTCTACAAACAATATCCCATAATGACTACGTGAAAGATATTTGTTTGAAATCTTTGCAAATTTATTAAAAATAAAAAACAAAACAAAAAAAATCATATGTACATAAGTATTCACAGCCTTTGCTCAATACTTTGTTGAAGCACCTTTGGCACCAATTACAGCCTCAAGTCTTTTTGAGTATGATGCTACAAGCTTGGCACACCTATTTTTGGGCAGTTTCTCCCATTTTTCTTTGCAGGACCTCTCAATCTCCATCAGGTTGGATGGGGACATGTTCAATCGGGTTCAAGTCTGGGCTCTGGCTGGGCCACTCAAGGACATTCACAGAGTTGTCCCATAGCCACTCCTTTGTAATCTTGGCTGTGTGCTTAGGGTCGCTGTGCTGTTGGAAGATGAACCTTCACCCCAGTCTGAGGTCCAGAGCACTCTGGAGCAGGTTTTCATCAAGGATGTCTCTGTACATTGCTGCATTCATCTTTCCCTCGATCCTGACTAGTCTCCCAGTTCCTGCCGCTGAAAAACATCCCCACAGCATGATGCTGCCACCACCATGCTTCACTGTAGGTATGGTATTGGCCAGGTGATGAGCGGTGCCTGGTTTCCTCCAGACATGACACTTTCCATTCAGGCCAAAGAGTTCAATCTTTGTTTTATCAGACCAGAGAATTTTGTTTCTCATGGTCTGAGAGTCCTTCAGGTGCCTTTTGGCAAACTTGGAGTGGCTTCCATCTGGCCACTCTACCATACAGGCATGATTGGTGGAGTGCTGCAGAGATGGTTGTTCTTCTGGAAGGTTCTCCTCTCTCCACAGAGAAATGCTGTGTTCTTGGTCACCTCCCTGACTAAGGCCCTTCTCCCCCGATCGCTCAGTTTGGCCGGGCGGCCAGCTCTAGGAAGAGTCCTGGTGGTTCCAAACTTCTTCCATTTACGGATGATGGAGGCCACTGTGCTCATTGGGACCTTTAGTGCTGCAGAAATTTTTCTGTACCCTTCCCAGATCTGTGCCTCGATACAATCCTGTCTCGGAGGTCTACAGACAATTCCTTGGACTTCATGGCTTGGTTTGTGCTCTGACATGCACTGTTAACTGTGGGATCTTATATAGACAGGTGTGTGCCTTTCCAAATCATGTCCAATCAGCTGAATTTACCACAGGTGGACTCCAAGCAAGTTGTAGAAACATCTCAAGGATGATCAGTGGAAACAGGATGCACCTGAGCTCAGTTTTGAGTGTCATGGTAAAGGCTGTGAATACTTACGTACATGTGATTTTATTTTTTTTTATTTTATTTTTTATTTATTTTTTTTATACATTTGCAAAGATTTCAAACAAACTTCTTTCATGTTGTCATTATGGGGTATTGTTTGTAGAATTTTGAGGGAAATAATTAATTTAATCCATTTTGGAATAAGGCTGTAACATAACAAAATGTGGAAAAAGTGAAGCGCTGTGAATACTTTCCGGATGCACTGTACCTTATAAATACTATATATAAATACTATTATTGGTTATAAATATAGGGTATAATAGGAGATGACATTGGCAATAACTTCACCTTGGACACGAGCGTGAGTAAGCGTGCAGTGTAAACAAAGATGCAAATGAATTCCTTGCAATCAGCTGTTTCCTCAAAAAACGCTGCCTGCAAGCAGCAGCAAGCCACCTTCCCCTGGACATCTGATGAGTTACGCCATGAAGTGCACATATATGCAGTTGTCGTTCACTCTTCTGTGCATGATGGCACCAAAATAACAAAAAAACTAAAAGTATGATGAGTCCCGTTGTTCACCATGCGTGCTAGTAATGATGTAAGATGAACGCAAATGGACTGGGGTTTGATAGAATCAAGTGAGTGTGAAACCAGACCAACGTTGCGGTGGGCACCGGGAACAATCGCACTCGGAATCGGACTGCAGCAAATGTGCCCAGTGTGAAAGCCCACTAAAGAAACCTCAATCTCTTCCTCCATTTTGAACAGTAAATCCTCTCCAATGTGGAAAGTCCAGTAAGAGGTAAGCACCTTTAGTTTGTATAATTAATCAGTTTGTTGTGTCTCTCAGCTGTGAGGAGCCTTAATGCTGAAGTTGTTAGTTTAAAGCCGTTTAAAGCTATTTCCTAGCTTTAGTAGTGTAGTAGTAATACGAGTGATCACGGTTGTACGTAAACAATGACTGACGCTGACTCACTTCACGTCACCAACTGGCTCATATTACACACAAAAATGGTCTTTTGCCTCCACCTGCTGGCTAAAATTTGTAATGACACAAAATTAAATGTAAAGAGACAGATGGCTCTTTACACATCTGCACTGTTCTTACATTTTAGTTTAGAATGGCACAAACACAAGTGAAGTGATACAAACAGTGAAGCCTCCGAGTGCTGATGGTGTGAGACCATCAATACTCATGGAACGTTTCTCGTCCAATGAGATTAGAGGACCGGAACTAACTGGAGTGTGTGTGTGTGTGTGTGTGTGTGTGTGTGTGTGTGTGTGTGTGTGTGTGTGTGTGTGTGTGTGTATAAATATATATATATTGTTTTTGTTTTTTTCTTTCATATAAGTCATCATTTTCTCACATTTTCCATCCAAAAGTCTTTCTTCTGTGGAGCATAAAAGGAGGAGATGTCAGGCAGAATGTTAGTCTCAGTCACCATTTACTGTAATTTTATATTTTAATACAATGAAAGTAAATAGTGATTAAAGCCCTATTTGGACGGGATTGGTTTTCTAAACAATGTTTGAGTTACTGTTATTATCACCTGACGTCTGAGATTGAATGTACTGTTTCGGACTGGACTAAAGATCTCTGTGTTTATTACATAGGTGGGAGTGTCTGTTTTCTAGATATGGGCATTACAGAAGGTTGAACACATCATTTACAGTAGGTGAATAAATTGACGTATCTTTTAAACTTGATCAGTTTATAATTAATGTATTGATATAATTCTTATTTATTAATTATACATTACAAATTCACATGAGTTTATAGAAGTGGACTGCTTATAATAAACCCAATGAAATAAGCAATACTTATCTGTGAATTATATAATTATAACATTAGATAATTGAGTGGAGAAATTAAGGTGAGTATTTTACCTGACACTGATATTATTACAGTGGCCAGTCTTAGCAGTTTCCGCTATTTTGTTCTCCTTGTTAATTTTCGTATTTTTTGTCGGATGGCAAAAAATCAACATCCAAATTAAAAGTTGCACAGCAGGCAGAAGATTGGCACGCACCATGCATAAGTACGATGTTAACAGTAGTTCTTGTAGGTCAAAATACATGAAGTGTTGTGAAAATTCAATATCAGCAGTCACAGACATTCACATTCGGACGGGATTCGATTTCTCAGAGGACTCATGAGTTAGCCGAAAGATTGTGTGAGAAAAATAGACTTTTCAGATTCGGACAGGATTAAAATCACATAGTACGTCTGTAAAACCCCAAATTTCCTAATATTTTCAGAGAAAACTAGTCCTGTCCGAATAGGGCTCAAAGCTGTCATTCTGCCTAACATTTCCTTTTGTGTTCCACAAGTCATATGGGTTTGGAAGAACATGAGTAAACAATGACAAGAGTTTTCAATTTTATGTGAACTATCCATTTAATACAACCTAATATTCATGTAATCTGGAATTTCACATGGAGAGTTAACTTTGTGGGCAAACAGCGTCACTGATCCCCTCCACAATATCTTTCAGAGCCTGGATAATGAGAGGTTGTGGTTGGAGTTCAAATCCCTGAATTAGTCAAAAGAAAGGAGCTGTCTGAAGTAGTGGCAGCAGTCACCACTGTGACTGCAGACAAGGTCATCACTGCCTTGCGGTCATTTCATTTTACGCACAGGCACATGTACACACACATGCACTGGCTGTATTCACAGTGCTTTGTTGAGAGTGATGCAGGACCCAATTTACCAGTCGCTGACAGAGTGCTGTAGTCCTCTCATTTTTCATGAAATATGTCATCTGTATTAATCTCCGCTTGCACTTAAGCGCTGATGCTAAGCGTCAGGGTGATCCAGAGCTGGAAAGGAACAACTGTATTGTCGCAAAATCTTCCACAAGTGCTAACCACAGGACTGTCTTTTGAGACTCTGGTGCAAAGTGAAAAGATGATAGGCACCATGTTACAAAGCTCTAAACAGAGTCTGACACAGCTTGTTCGAAGCCCAGACATGGATGGATGAGAGAGTCTTTTGTTTGGTTCCACAATATGACAGCTCACCTGATATAAATGTGTTTTATCTAGGATTCAGTTGATCCAGTCAGATTGCTATCTCTGTTATAGGGACACACAACAAGTACATAGTTTTCACAAAACCAGTTTGCACTTTTTTTCAAGAGGCATGTTGAAATTATTTAAATTATTCACACATTACAATCACTCTGAAAAAAAGGTGTGGAAATGCGATTCAAAAATCCATTTACAAAATATATAGGTTTTACAACCACCTTGTGAGTAATTTTATATCACAGTAACAATATCACAATATAGTTATTTTTGCTGGTTTAGACAGTACTGTATATCAAATGATCATGGCACATCAATTATTATATAATTATTAATTATAATATATTATAATATTATGTGTCAGGTTTCTTGTCAATTGTGAATAAATAAACTTTTTCCTTGTCTTAGCATTTTTGGGATATATCCTTCTCTGTATTTTAATATTATTCTATGTTTTTACATTTCTCACATGTAAATAACTTCAAACAGTCCTGCTCACTGATAGCGTGCAAATATACCGATCAGCTGCAACATTAAAACCACCTGCCTAATATTGTGTAAGTCCCCCTCGTGCCGCCAAAACAGTGCCAACACACATCTCAGAATAGCATTCTGAGATGCTGCTATTCTCACCACAATTGTACAGAGCGGATCTGAGTTACCTCTGTTGTCTCTGTTTACCTCTCTCATCAACAAGGCGTTTCCTTCCGCAGAACTGCCACTCACTGAATGTTTTTTGTTTTTGGCACCATTATGAGTAAATCCCAGAGACTGTTGTGTGTGAAAATCCCAGAGACTGTTGTGTGTGAAAATCCCAGGAGATCAGCAGTTACAGAAATACTCAAACCAGCCCATCTGGCACCAACAATCATCCATGCAATTATCTAATCAGCCAATCATGTGGCAACAGTGCAGTGCATAAAATCATGCAGATACAGGCCAGAAGCTTCAGTTAATGTATACATCAATCATCAGAATGGGGAAAAAATGTGATTTCAGTGATTTGGACCATGGCATGATTGTTGACGGACTGGTTTGAGTATTTCTGTAACTGCTGATCTCTTGGGATTTTCACACACAACAGTCTCTAGAATTTACTCAGAATGGTGCCAAAAGCAGAAAACATCCAGTGAGCAGCAGTTCTGTGGACTGAAACACCTTGTTGATGAGAGAGGTCAACAGAGAATGGCCAGACTGGTCAAAGTCTACAGTAACTCTATACAATTGTGGTGAGAAGAATATTGTCTCAGAATGCTATTCTGAGATGTGGGTTGGTGCTGTTTTGACGGCACGAGGGGGACCTACACAATATTAGGCAGGTGGTTTTAATGATGTGGCTAAGCGGTGTATATCTACCATACCAGCTAAATCTCTTCCAGTTGACTCATTTCTACCATTTGTTCTGTGTACTGCTTACAATCATACCGCCCAACCCTAATTCCAGTGATAAATACAAATAAAAAATCACTTAATCTGAATTTAGCTTCCACGTTTCCACATGAGTATGAATTCCTGCTTAATCTGATTAAAAGGATAGTTCACCCAAAAATGAAAATTCTGTCATTTACCATTGTTCACCATTCACTTTCCATATATGTAAAACAGATTTGATTAAACTGAATGGTGAAGGAGGCTAACATTCTCCCTAACATCTCCTGTTGTGTTCAACGGAAGAAAGAAAATCAAACAGGTTTAAACAACATAAAGGTGATTGATAGATGACATAAATGTCATATTTTGGTTGAACTGTTCCTTTAACTTAGATTGCCTTTACTATAATTAGAGCAGCAGCATGTTGAAATGTGGCTTATTTCACTGTAATGTTAGTTGCAAAATTACACTTTTGCTGTCACATTCATGTACTGTATAGTTTTGTGATCAAAACTTCAAGTAAACTTTAGGATAGGAAAGTCTGCTGGATTCTCCCAGGCAACATGTGAGCCCAAAATACTCATTAGAATATGAAAAGATTTATTGATCGTCCTTGCTCAAGGATATGTGTGCATTTGTTTCTGTTTGTTTCTGTTAGTGGAGGACACAAACCATTAGTGGTGTTTTATGAATGCAGTCACATTAGTGCTAGCGTATCCACCACAACCAGACTATAATACATGAGTCATGATTAAAACTAACTCGCTCATGATGAATAAATCACATGTTGGCAACATCATACTCTGCCAGGTTGACCAGAATTGGTAGGCGTGCTGCATTGCTGTTGATTTCCTGTTTACTTGCCAAGTACAAATGCATTGTACTGTCCTTTTAATGTTTAAAACATTATAGGATATGAGGTGGTTGGCAGTAGGTTAATAACAATACTAAAGTTTTAGTGAAATTTCAAAATGTATGTAAGCTACATAAAATATATGATAATACAAGTGCTAATTTATTCAAAAAGTTAATAAATACATTTACATTATTTATAGCTATGAATAAATCTAAATATTAAGAAATTAAATATTAAATGAAATAATTTAAATTACATTTAAATATTAAATAACAATGACATGTAGCAAAATAGCCAAGTATTTCTCTGCTTTATTTTTATTTGGCATAGTCCAGCCTCTTTACATTCATTAGCACTTTTCACAGACTCATGCGCACACATACATGTGTTGCAAAGCAGCAGCCTTTAACTCCAGTAGCTCATGAGCACCAAATTCAGTTGGTACAACTAATATTGTAGAAAGACAGATATTGTTAAATTATTTATTTTAGTATTGTCTTAATACTGTACTTTTGATATGAGACTTTGATGCTTTGATTACATACTGAAATGCTTTACCAGTGTGCATCAGTAGAAATACTTCATGTAGTCATCAACTGCAAGAGGCAGAATAAATCACAGTATGCACCAGACAATAAAGCACATGTTCTCATGATAAATAATGTGTGACTATTTTTGAACCAACAGGCTCAATGATCAATGTGTTTGAGGCTACTGACTTGAAATGCACACCTAATCCATATAGTGTCTGTGGCTGATTTCTGTGTGAGAGAATAGACCAGCATATAAATCAGGTCACCCGTCCTAATTGTAAATACGACTTTGAATCTGGGCGATCAAGAAAAAGCATTAAAGGACTACATTTGAAGTCAGAAGTTTACATACACTTAGGTTGAAGTCATTAAAACTCATTTTTTAACCACTCCACAGATTTAATATTAGCAAACTAGTTTTGGCAAGTCGTTTAGGACATCTACTTTGT
The DNA here is from genome assembly GCF_019703515.2 of Myxocyprinus asiaticus. Lineage (NCBI taxonomy): Eukaryota > Metazoa > Chordata > Actinopteri > Cypriniformes > Catostomidae > Myxocyprinus > Myxocyprinus asiaticus. The sequence goes on from NC_059352.1 coordinate 21,023,814, forward strand.
GCATGAAATGAGTAGTTTTTCCAACAATTGTTTACAGGTAGATTGTTTCACTTTTAATTGACTATCAATTCCAGTGGGTCAGATGTTTATATACACAAGTTAACTGTGCCTTTAAGCAGCTTGGAAAATTCCAGAAAATTGTCAATCCTTTAGACAATTAGCCAATTAGCTTCTGATAGGAGGTGTACATGTGGATGTATTTTAAGGCCTACCTTCAAACTCAGTGCCTCTTTGCTTGACATCATTGGAAAATCAAAAGAAATCAGTCAAGACCTCAGAAACAAAAATTGTGGACCACCACAAGTCTGGTTCATCCTTGGGAGCAATTTCCAAACGCCTAAAGGTACAGTGTTCATCTGTACAAACAATAGTACTCAAGTATAAACACCATGGTACCATGCAGCCATCATACCACTCAGGAAGGAGATGCATTCTGTCTCCTAGAGATGAACGTAGTTTGGTGCGAAAAGTACAAATCAATCACAGAATAACAGGCGGAGTTAACAAGTAGAGGAGCTGCTTGAGGAAACAGGTAGACAAGTATCTATATCCACAGTAAAACAAGTCCTATATCGACATAACCTGAAAGGCTTCTCAGCAAGGAAGAAGCCACTGCTCTAAAACCACCATAAAAAAAGCCAGACTACAGTTTGCAAGTGCACATGGGGACAAAGATCTTACTTTTTGGAGAAATATCCTCTGGTCTGATGAAACAAAAGTTTAACTGATTGGCCATAATGACCATTGTTATGTTTGGAGGAAAAAGGGTGAGGCTTGCAAGCTGAAGAACACCATCCCAACCGTGAAGCATGGGGGTGGCAGCATCATGTTTGCTGCAGGAGGGACTGGTGCAATTCACAAAATAGATGGCATCATGAGGAAGGAAAATTATGTGGATATACTGAAGCAACATCTCAAGACATCAGCCAGGAAGTTAAAACTTGGTCACAAATGGGTCTTCCAAATGGGCAATGACCCCAAGCATACCTCCAAAGTTGTAGAAAATGGCTTACGGACAACAAAGTCAAGGTATTGGAGTGGCCATCACAAAGCCCTGACCTCAATCCAATAGAAAATATGTGGGCAGAACTGAAAAGGCGTGTGCGAGCAAGGATGCCTACAAACCTGAGTTACACCAGTTCTGTCTGGAGGAATGGGCCAGCAACTTATTTTGACAAGCTTGTGGAAGGCTACCCAAAACATTTGACCCAAGTTAATCAATTTAACCCTCTGGGCGCCGGCGCGTCCTGCTGGATTTTTTCCTCATAACAGCGGAAACAACTTAAAATACTCCATCATTTTTGGGCATACAGATAAGTGTAAGACATCATTAGAGACTATAAAGGGTCTACTTTTGTTTGTGTACACTCACAATAACAACAAAATCTTGTGCTTTTGTAAAATAAAGAAAATAAACAGGGTGCACTTTCAGCCATCTCTGTCTCCGCAAGCATCTTTCTGAAACACGTCACAAAAATGAAGTGAAACTCCGCGAATATTTATCACACAAACATGAAACATATTTCTAAAGAAAGCTTAAAATGTCTACTTTAAAATAAAACAATTCAAATATAAAACAAATATTCTCCTGCAATGTAATCTGTATGAAACAAAGTGATGTACAGTTTCTCCTGGCTCAGCTAATTATCCCTAATGTGATCACACCCACCAGCAGAGCGCGCTATTCATACAGTAATGTGCTGAGGCGATCAATGCAAATGGTAAACGCCCCCAACAGTGCCTTAAAAAGCATCAAGTTCATTCACGTTTCTGCGTGTTTGGAAGATGGCACTCTACACAGGTGAGGAAGCTCTACAGATGGTCCTGGATAGTGATAAAGAGTTCACATTTTCCTCAGAAGAGCGGGAATCCGACGAGGAATGTTTGCGTTTTGAAGAGCACTCATCCGAAACAGTTTTGGATGAGTAAGTCATTTAGTTTTACTTACATATTAGTTGACATGCTATTTTATATAAACATGGACATATTTTACTAGTTGGACTATTTCCAGACTTGCCAGCCAGGATTCAGAGTATTGAAATTTGAAAAATGTCCTAATAGGCAAGTTTTAGTTACATTTAAATGTTGTTTTGGCTAAAGCAGGTATTTCAATTGTATGCTGTATGATATAAATATGATATGTAATATGATATAAAAATAATATGAATGTTTAGATTATATTTTAACCAGTGTTTATGCTGCCTCATTATCATCAACGAAGCTTGTGCTTGCAAATATCTGTTTGGGTGTAAATGTGTAAAATGTGCTGTAAATATGCCCATATTAGAAAATCAGCATATTAGAATGATTTCTGAAGGATCATGTGACACTGAAGACTGCAGTAATGATGCTGAAAATTTAGCTTTGATCACAGGAATAAATTGCATTTTTCAATATATTCAAATAGAAGTTATTTTAAATTGTAAAAATATTTCACATCACTGATTTTGCTGTATTTTGGATCAAATAAATGCAGCCTTGGTGAGCAGAAGAGACTTCTTTTAAAAACATTAAAAAATCTTTCAGATCTAAAACTTTTAAACGGTAGTATAGGTCTTAAGTTTTTAAGACTTTATGTAAAGAAAATGTTTAGTGAGATTACTTCTTTTAACTTGAACTTGATTTTGTGAATAAGCTACAAACAATACATTCAATCGTTAAGCCTCCTCATATTCATTCTCTCTTAGGGGAGGGGTCTTTGTCTCCTCAAGTGTGAATCACATCAATATTCATGATCATCCACGCCTCCTCGCATATGGCCTTTCTAACACTAAAAGTGTCTTACAAAAGTTAAATACTATATTGTTTTGTATGAATGAGTGATCAGGATGGTTTCACATAATTTTTGTTGCAAAAACTCTAGGCTACAAGATCCAGTTCTCAGAAGTCTTGTGAACAAATGTTTAGTATGTGTTATATGGCCTTATTTCAGTGACTTAACATTTTTGTTTTTTCAAAAACCACGCATAAACGTTATTTTCTCAAAAATACAAACATGTACATACATGTTGTTCACATATTATTGTAGCCCAGTTTGTGCTGAATACAGTGTTATCAGACTTTAGCCATTAATATGTTTTAAAGCAACTGAAAGAAGCACAAATGTCAAGGCATGTCAAAACTTCTTCAGGGCCCAAAAACACCTTCAGACCCCAGAGGGTTAAAGGCAGTGCTACCAAATGCTAACAAAGGTGTATATAAACTTCTGACCCACTGGGAATGTGATGAAAGAAATAAAAGCTGAAATAAACCATTCTTTCTATTATTCTGACATTTTATATTCTTAAAATAAAGTAGTGATCCTAACTGACCTAAGACAGGGAATGTTTTCTATGATTAAATGTCAGGAATTGTGAAAAACTGAGTTTAAATGTATTTGGCTAAGGTGTATGTAAACTTCTGACTTGAACTGTACATTGATTGTTTGTACTGCAAACACTGCAGGGCTGCATGAACAGCTGACAGCTCAATGGCAGGTTTGAATATTCACTGGTCCTCTGGAGAGTGTTGCATTGAATAAAAGTAATTTTCAGCTTACCTTAGTGCTGCCTCCCAACAGAATGACAGGAAGTGATGTGAACTCAAGGTTCTGATGCTCTGGGTAGTCTGCATGCCTTGGGAGTGCTTGTTGTCAGATGGAAAATGGAATATTGTGCTACCTCTACAAGCCTCAATCCCAGTTCACCACAAACATAAAGCTATTGTTGGCTTTCATGCTACCCATCTAGTTTGAAATTGTTGTGGATATTAAAGGATTAGTTCACATCATTTTTTTTTTTTTTTTTTCTGAAGCAATTATAGTGAATGGGGACTGAGGTTTTCAAAATTTAAAAAGAATGCAAAAGCACAATAGAAGTATCATAAACATGGTCTTGACTTCACAGTGCATTATATCCACTATATAGTCTTCTGAAGTCATACGGTAGCTTTGTATAACAGACTAAAATAAAAGTTGTTTATCACTGATAATATAACTCGTAAGAGAGCTGTTAACCCCACTGAAACCGGATCATGGATTTAATGAGTTGACTCATGACCAGATCAATGCATCAACTGACTTTAAAGAACGATTTGCAAAAATCACACAATTTGTTCAATAATCGTTTTTTTTTTTTTTTTTTTTTTTTTTTTTGGTGAATATTTTCAGTAAATAACATTTCATTTTGGTCTGTACTCACAAAATACTTTCGAATTGCTTTTGAAGAAAGTCATACATGTTTAGAATGACACAAGGATTAGTAAATGATGACAGAATTTTCATATTTTAGGAAACTATGAAAGTCTTATTCAGTTGAACTCCAACTATCTCACTGAAGAGCGCATGAAGATTAACTGCTTCTGAACCGGACTTGAACCGCTGTGTGTCTGCGGAGGTTCGTGCCAAACTCCTGGGAAAATATAAACTATGATTTTAGTGAACACAAAGTGCTCCGGTTTCACTTAATTTAACGATCGTGTAATGGCAAATGTTATTTGTTGTTGTGGGTTCATACACGCAGTGTTAATGACACGTGGTGACACAGAGTAGCCCTGTGTCATGCCCGAGATGATAGAATGAAGAAACATAGAATCTCAAAGGTGTGTCTGTGAAATAAGGGCTCGTATGTATAATCAAATAACCTGTGAAATTAAAGATTTTTGGACAGAAATATTTTAATATTGCATATTTAAATATAATATAATTAAAATGTATAATATAAAAAGTTTTTAATTAAAGGAAATCATGTAAAAGTTAAATATTAATAAATTACTTCTTGAAACAGCAATAACAAGAGTATGACAATTAATCATCATAATCGTGAAAGCCCTAAAACGGACCATTAATCGCCATAATCATCATAATCATGAGAAACCTAAAACAGACAATTAATCTTCACAATCACAGTTATTTGTTTGACAATTAATTAGCGAGATTTCATAATCGTGACAGCTGCTAATACATGGGAAGCCTATGGAATCTTGTGACCAATCATTACAAACATGTTTTTAATCTGAACTGTGTGGAATTTGGTCAAAATCCAATTTTTCTTACATATATTTTGACAAACAGCAGTAAAGAAGATCCCCCATCGCCCAAATACACACACATAGTCAGAAATCTGTAACACTATATTATCACCCCATTGAGTTTTGTGTTGGCTTATCATACTTCAAGGGAGCAATTTCTGAATGTAGACCACCTAAGTGCTTTTTCCTAAGATTCTCTAACTGCAGTGTTGGCTAAAATGGACCATGAAAATTCAATGAAGCTCATGCTAAATGCCATCTCATGCTTTCATATTACCTATTTTATAAGCTTAATTCGCCTGCTGAAGTCGTGGACCGTAATTGTGTGGGAGTTAAAGAAAAATGTTATCGTGTAAGCCATACCTCTACTGCTTGATTTCTTCCATTATTACAAAGCAGAGACTATTGTGTCCTTTAAGGAGTGTTGCTGTGGCATTGCAGTTTTACTTTGTTGTTTGTGTAGATTGTTTTAGTTAATTCCCCCCACACTTTGAAATATTGCTTAATTAGATTAATGTTCTTGTTCGGTTCCAAATAAATCCATTACATTTAATTGGAAAGGTTTTAGCAACAACACTGACATGGAAATAAGACATGGAAATATGTCACTGTGTCATAAAACTCTATTTGCCCTGAAGGGTATGTGTTAAGTAATAGGAAAAAACAAGGATATGGGTGGTGGCAGCTTTGATTTTAGTGTAAATGCAGTAATTATAGCAAATATCACAGAAGTCAAGGCAAGATCAGTTAGCTGCATTTTGTTAATTCCCTTACAGGAACGCAGTCTTTTAAGACTGAATACTCATGGCATTGCTGCCAAATGTTTGTTGTTTTAAGCACACCCTGATAACATTTGTATTCAAATTGTTTCCTACAGTGTACGTTCAAGTAAAAGCTTTGATCAGTTAGTCTGTGCAAATGTATGTTCGGCTCAGAGAGAGAGAATATTCATTGTGTGTTTGTTTTATGCTCTTTGTTTGAATTATTTCTCATTTGGATTTAGAGTTTTTAGTATGGCATTGATATGCAAAGCAATTTCTAGTGTTTGCCACTTGCCAATTAGAGATCATTACTGTATTCTTAATGACTTATCTTAGCTGGTTCTTACTTTTATTAAACATGCTTAACTATATAGTAGAGGAACTGGATTTAAGTCTTATTTGCGTTTGCATTATTCCATTCTGAACCTCAAAACGTGCTTTTATAATCCTTAACTTAAAGTCTGCACTTTTAATATGATAGAAGAACATGTATCATATTCTGATATTATAAAACAGATATTTCTGGGTCTAAACCTGATTAGACGAACCTTGATTTATATTATTGTGTAAAGTGTATTGTATAAAGATATTTTTGTCAACTTCTTTTTTTAGTAATTATGACAGGTATTGTACTTCTTTTTTTGAACGTGTAATATTTAAAAAAAATATAAATCTTTTTTTATTATTATTGATAGAAAGATTCATTGAACTGAGCTTATACAGGACTAGTGGGGGACACTCCCTGAAGAAAAAAATTAAAATAATAATTATGTAATATTTTAATAAGCACTTGCTTGATCTAAACAAATTAGATGGTCATTTTAAAGCTTTAAATTTGAATTTACAATACCAATTACCAATAACAATTACACCTTAGACCGGGAACACCACAGGTGTAACAAAGTGAAATTAAACCTATACTATTTTATGAAAATTATCTTTCAAAAAATGTGTTTCCAGATGCCCTGTGTGAGCAAAGTCATGGAATTTTATTTTAACTGGATGAAATAATCTATAGTTTTAGAAAGGAGAAAAAAAAAAAGTTAATTGGTCAGTTTTGACTGGAACACAATATAAGGGTTAATTATTAATTGAAAATTGGTGTCTTGTATCATATTGTGATTTCAAATTGCACCTAAGAACATCTCTTAATCATAGTAAAATCACTTTAACAAGTGGCTTATTGCTTTAATAACCAAGTTTAAACTAGAAGATTGTTGACTTAAAGGAATATTTCACCCAAAAATGAAAATTTGCTTATATTTTACTTCTTCATCAAAACAGAATTTAAGACTTTTAGGATTTCATTTCAGGCCTCCTCCTCTAAACAATGCAAGTGAATGTACTCCATTTTTTGATGGTCCAAAATGCATATTTAGGGTGCATCAAAATAATCCGCATGACTCCAATCGACAAATAAAGTTCTTCTGAATGCAAACGATTGATTATTTTAAGAAACAAAACAATACTTATATACTTTTTTATATACAAATGTTCGCTTCAGTACATCTCTGTGACGTGCGCTCATGAGAGGGATGACGTAAGCTCGTTGGTAAGGTCACGCATCACATGGAGGAGTCAGGATGCGCGTCATTGTTTACAAGAGAAACTTGCACAGACCAGGCATCGTTCTCAAACCAAAACAAATTCAAAACAATATAAAATAAAAATAATTTCCAAAAATAATAATAAAAAAAACCAAAACAATGTAAACAATGACGCGCTTCCTGACTCCTCAGTGGCACGTGACCTTACAGACGAGCTTACGTCATCCCTCTCATGAGCGCACGTCACAGAGATGTACGGAAGAGAACTTTTTTTGGGGGGATTTTTCCCCTTTTTCTCCTAATTTGGAATGCCCAATTCCCAATGCGCTCTAGGTCCTCATGGTGGCATAGTGACTCGCCTCAATCCGAGTGGTGGAGGACGAATCTCAGTTGCCTCCGCATCTGAGCCCTTCAACCATCGCATTTTATCATGTGGCTTGTTGAGCGTGTTGCCACGGAGACATAGTGCGTGTGGAGGCTTCACGCCATCCACCGCGGCATCCACGCTCAACTCACCATGCGCCCCACCGAGAATGAACCACATTATAGCGATCACGAGGAGGTTACCCCATGTGACTCTACCCTCCCTTGCAACCGGGCCAATTTGGTTGCTTTGGAGACCTGGCTGGAGTCACTCAGCACGCCCTGGGATTAATCACACACTAGCAAACTTCAGGGGTGGTAGCCAGCATCTTTTACCACTGAGCTACCCAGGCCTCCACCTGTACAGCAACACTTAATCCAGCATGAGCTGATTGAAAGAGTCAGCAATATCGAATTTCCCAAAAGCTTTCTTATATTTAGTTCTCTTTCCCCAGATTCTGTCTAAATCTTGCTAACTTTCTGCATTTAAGTGTGCAGGAAAGATTGTTAGCTCTTAGGGGAAATCTTTTTCATATGCAAGTGACACAAGGGATCTGGTTGGATGTTTCTTATTAAAGTTTTGGTTTGTTTCCATCTAAAAGTTGATCGTTTAATCATTTCCTTGAATGATTATTTGGCAAATTTTCACAAACAGGAAAATGAAAGTTATTTGCTTTTCAAGTAACTTTCCCAGTCTCAGGCCTCATAATTTTGTATTATATTTATTATTCCATATGTAGGAATGATTAATATTTGTTGGTGCAATGCCCATTCAGGTTCATCAAAGTTTTTATTAGGCTAGCTAGATTTGTGTTTTTGTCCATGCATATTCAGTGGTATAAAAGATAGGAGAATGTCCCTGAAAAGTGTATTTACACAGACTGTATCATGCAGAAAAATTAGCCTAGGTTATGAATATAGCAACATGGAATGTTTAATTTTAAAAGATACAATTATTCATTGCAGGCTTGATTGTTACATTTGTGATGGAATGTTGCCTTCTGTGGTACTGATATTTTTCATATTTAAATTGGTTCAGATTGGAACAAACATTTATGTTGTTATATAAATCTATGATTGATTACAATCACTTTTTTATTATTTTATATATATATATATATATATATATATATATATATATATATATATATATATATATATATATATAATAAATTCTATTTTTTAAATTTAACTTAACTAAAAAATTAATAAAAATTGTTAATTGCTAGACATTTTCTCAAAACAAACAGGGCTATAATGGTAGCACAGAGCAGCCTTAACTCTGCTATATAGATGGCTTGACATTTTGTGGTAAGCGAGTTATCCCTCAAATGCTTTTGTAATTGAGTGAAAAAATGGTGTTTCAGAAATGTAGGTTTGAATTGCGTGTCTCTCACAAGTGTCAGTCAGGCAGTGTTGCGGGATGACCTTGGTGCTCTTCAATAACACTGGTTGCTATTCAGCATACATTTTCATCAGCAGAGTGGGCGCTGGAAGGCCAAACAGAAAACTGCTGACATATTGGCTGATTGGAATTGATACAGAATGCAATAGCTTCTGCCATGCAGTGTTTCCCCTACTGAGGACTTAGGACTGTTTTGTTGTTTTGCATCACACTGCAGAATGTTATTCCTAATAAAAAGTCAATTTCAATTTATGTTTTATACCATCCATTTTCAATAATTTTTGTATAAGATCATTTGTTCTGTGATGGCTTGTTTTCAGTGATGGGTAAACTAATTTGAAACAGTAGCTTCCCAAACTACAATTTACTCCTAACTTTATGTAGTTAAACTAAAGTAAAGCTACTCTTTTGAAAAAGAAGTTAGCTACACAACAAGCTACTAATAAAAATAAAAAACAGCTATTACTGTCATATTGTATTATTTAATTCTGCAATCAGAACAAAATATATCTGGCATAAAAACAAAACATATAAATGTGTACTTAAAACTATATATATATATATATATATATTAGTGTAGAGCCGAGGAGGGCGGGGCCGGGCTGGAATGAGACACACCCGGTCCCCAATCAGGCAGATGGGGCGCGCGAGGGATAAAGGCGGCCGGGGACGACAGTTCGAGAGAGAGAGAATTGCAGGCAGCTGTACTGTGTGGTTTTTGGTTGTGTATTTGTTTAAGTTGTTTATTAAATTATTATTTATGTTATTAAGCGGGTTCTCGCCTCCTCCTTCCCGGGTTTTGGCACCAGTGTAAGGGGGTTCAGTGGAAAGGAGGCGGCGAGAACCGGCTTAATAATATAAATTATTTCCCACTGGAAATTTTCCTGGAAACTGAAGCCAAACGTGTAATAAGGCACAAATTTTCATTTTCAAAAATATCAGTTCAGACTCAAGTGAGAAAAGGACTACTGTTGTTGTTGTTGTGTTCCTTAAGGAAAGTCACAGATGAACGATTATCAATTAATCTGCCAGATGGCTGAGTGGCTGAGAAACAGACCAAGAGAAAAAAGGTCTGACGAATATAAACTAAAAAAGAATGATTATGATAAGTCGAGGGCTAGAAGCCCTGTCAAAATTGGCAAGGCATTTCAGTGGTGGAGAGACCTCCGAGAGGTAAAAAGCTTGAAGACGGATGCAGAAGTTGCTCTTTTTCTTCCTCCCCTTTTCTCCCCAATTTGGATTGCCCAATTCCCAATGCGCTCTAAGTCCTTGTGGTGGCGTAGTGACTCACCTCAATCCGGGTGGCAGAGGACGAATCTCAGTTGCCTCCGCGTCTGAGACCATCAATCCGCGCATCTTATCGTGTAGCTTGTTGAGCACGTTACCGCAGAGACCTAGCGTGTGTGGAGGCTTCACGCTATTCTCCTCGGCATCCATGCACAACTCACCACGCACCTCACCAAGAGCGAGAACCACATTATTGCGACCACGAGGATGTTACCCCATTTGACTCTACCCTCCCTAGCAACCGGGCCTATTTGGTTGCTTAGGAGACCTGGCTGGATTCGAACTCGCAACTCCAGGGGTGGTAGTCAGCGTCTTTACACGTAAATTTTGCTTGTTTCACAGAATCCATGTATGCTGTTGTTGTGACGTTAGATTTAGTAGCAGGAGAGATGTGAGTGTCTGGAGCTGGTGTCTCGCGTCCATGAATTTGGGGGGTTGAGCTTCCAAAGCAGCACTGAAGGGAGGGGTGTGTTTTGTTTTGTAAGATGAGTTCGAATATCAACAGTGTTTCTCAGGAATCACTGAGTGCACCTTTAACCTTGTAGCATTGCATCTAATATTCCATGAATTCACAAGTCTACAACAGTGGTCTTCTAAATGAGCCACTGGAGGCCATGCAGGGTATGAGGTATGGCTAATGAATTGTGCAGAGCTCATCCTCTGCTTGTGTGTGATTACTGTCAGAATTGTCTGAATGGCTGTTGATAAAGCAGAAACGGAGGCTGATTTGCCCTCGGCAGAGTACAGTGGCATGCAAAAGTTTGGGCACCCCTGGTCAAAATTTCTGTTGCTGTGAATAGTTAAGTGAGTAGAAGATGAACTGATCTCCAAAAGGCATAAAGTTAAAGATGAAACATTCTTTTCAACATTTTAAGCAATATTAGTGTATTATTTTTATTTTGTAAAATTTTAGAGTGGAAAAAAAGGAAAGGAGCACCATGCAAAAGTTTGGGCACCCCAAGAGATTTGAGCTCTCAGATAACTTTTACCAAGGTCTCAGACCTTAATTAGCTTGTTAGGGCTACGGCTTGTTCACAGTCATTGTTTGGAAAGGCCAGGTGATGCAAATTGCAAAGGTTTATACATACTCTGACTCCTCAAATCTTGTCCCAACAATCAGCAGCCATGGGCTCCTCTAAGCAACTGCCTAGCACTCTAAAAATTAAAATAATTGATGCCCACAAAGCAGGAGAAGTTTATAAGAAGATAGCAAAGCATTTTCAGGTAGCCATTTCCTCAGTTCGTAATGTAATTAAGAAATGGCAGTTAACAGGAGTGGTAGGGTTCAAGTTGAGGTCTGGAAGACCAAGAAAACTTTCAGAGAGAACTCCTCGTTGGATTTTTAAAAAGGCAAATCAAAACCCCTGTCTGACTGCAAAAGACCTTAAGGAAGATTTAGCAGACTCTGGAGTATTGGTGCACTGTTCTACTGTGCAGCGACACCTGCACAAATATGACCTTCATGGAAGAGTCATGAGAAGAAAACCTTTCCTGCATCCTCACCACAAATTTCAGCATCAGAACTTTGCAAATGTACATCTAAACACGCCTGATGCATTTTGGAATCAAGTCCTGTGGACTGATGAAGTTAAAATATAACTTTTTGGCCACAATGAGCAAAGGTGTGTTTGGAGAAAAAAGGGTGCAGAATTTCATGAAAAAAACACCTCTCCAACTGTTAAGCACGGAGGTGGATCGATCATGCTTTGGGCTTGTGTTCACTGGTAGAGGAAAGAATGGATTAAATTAAATACCAGCAAATTCTGGAAGCAAACATCACTCCATCTGTAAAAAAAAGCTGAAGATGAAAAGAGGATTGCTTTTACAACAGGAGATCCTAAACACATCTCAAAATCCACAATGGACTACCTCAAGAGGCGCAAGCTGAAGGTTTTGCCATGGCCCTCATAGTCCCCCGACCTAAACATCGAAAATCTGTGGATAGACCTCAAAAGAGCAGTGCATGCAAGACAGCCCAAGAATCTCACAGAACTAGAAGCCTTTTGCAAGGAAGAATGGGCAAAAATCCCCCAAACAAAAACTGAAAGACACTTAGCTGGCTACAAGAAGCTTTTACAAGCTGTGATTCTTGCCAGGGGGTGTTAAAAAGTACTGACCATGCGGGGTGCCCAAACTTTTGCTTTGGGCCCTTTTCCTTTTTTGTTATTTTGAAACTGTAAAAGATGAATATAAAAAAGTAAAATTGCTTAAAATATTAAAGAAATATGTCGTCTTCAACTTTAATCCTTTTGGAAATCAGGCCATCTTTTGCTTGCTTAGCTATTCACAGCAACAGAAATTTTGATCAGGGGTGCCCAAACTTTTGCATGCCACTGTATATTGCAAAGATCAAGCGATGTTTGTCCTCCTTCATTCAATGTAAAACTCAATCACAGGAGGCTTGGAAAGTCATAAGATATAACTTAAGTGGAGATAGCATTCCTGAGAACTCTATACACAATATACACACCTCCAGAACATATGTGAGACTTTACTGGTTTAAACGTAATCTCGGGTATGCACATGAAATATCCCACACTTTTTGATCCTCAGCTGACCTCTCAATTCAACTTGATATAACTCCATCTCAGAATGCAGCTTAAAGTTGTCATGAGAATCTAAATAGACCCTATTTACATTCTTAATACTATATAATTTGTCTAATTATGCAAGATTCAGTCTTGTTGTGCACAATTCAAGTGAGGAGTAGTCCTCCACAGTCGACTGCAAACTTGCATACTTGTCTGGCTTCATGCTGGTATGGAACACTGGTATTTTTCACAATCCAAGCAAGTCCTGCATCAGATTTGTTTCTTGAATATTCTATTAGAGTTGGAAATACTTCACATTACTGAGGTATAATGGATTGTGAACGCTGTTTCATGTTGACTTTGAAGACTGCTGCAATATCTGCTGTGTCCTCTCAGACTTGAGGTAACAGTGAAATTGTAACTACAAGCAACAAGGCTTGACCATGTTAGATTTTTTTTTTTGTACATCCTTAATTCTTTCTGAGCTTAAGCACAATATAAATATAATATAGCACAATTTCACATTTAAAGTTTGTTTTGGAATCATAAAACCAATTTATAGTGTTTAAAATCAAGACAAAGTATTAGGACTTATTCTAGTTGTTGAATGTTGTGTCCATATTTAATGCCATGAACTCCACCTGCAGTTACTCTGCTTAGATACCTGGTGAACTTGAGGGGAACTGAATTGATACATCCACTAAAAATTACATTGAGACCAGCTGGTTGTGTAATTGGAAAAAATGACTCAAAGTGTTCTAAGAAAAGGTCTGGCATAGTTTATTTGAAGATGCCACTTGGTTTATTTATTTTTTAATCTAATGCAGTAACATCCAGACATTTTTAAGGGTCCAAAATTGTCTAAATAGTTTGGTGCCACTCTTTTTATGTCATCCTACTGTAAACTCTGATTGTCTGGCTGAATGGACAGTTAAACTTAAGTCTCTCTTTTTGGTGTTCTATATAATACACCAAACACTATTTTTCCTCTGTGAGGTTGTAACGGACATGCTTAAAGTGGGTGACACTATATATCTATGAATGGAGATAGTTGTGTTTGCTTGCAGATTTCCAGGAGCGGAGAGACCAGAGAGAGGTCTCATTAGATGTGTCAGTGGGAGCTCAGAGGAGTGGATGGATGACTTTTAATTATTGACTCGCTTGGCAGCTTATGACACTGAGATTGAGATTCCTCTCGCCTTACTCTCCCTTTACTGCCCTGTCACTGCATACTAGACACATTCATTCAAAGTCCATCAAAGCAACAGAAGGAAAGACAAAAGTGATTACTGTACAGACTCTAATCTATTCCTCTTAAAGAATGGCCATTTAGAAGTGGCATGTGTGTCTTGACTTCTCGAATTTGATGTGTATGAGTGACATTGGTGGTTTTGTTGGGTGCAGGATAACTACGGCAGTGGAAGGGATTATACCTAAACATTTGCTGGGCTTCCATCCATGTATTTTTATGCGCACTTTGGGATATCGCATAAAAACTGATGGATGGAAACACCAAGATTCAAATAAAATCTCCAAAATGCACAAAACTTTCAATAAGTAGAAATGTGCATTAACTATGATGGAATCACATTTACCAAATAAACCCCTATTGAATTTATTTGGAATACAAGATGTGCATAAAAAAATAATGTGACTGAATAATTCATTCATAACTGGACTAACTAGGAGACCTATCATAGCATCTGAAATGTTGCTCTGGTCATCCTGAAATAACGTTGTCTAGAAAATCCAAAACCTGCATAGAGTTTGCAGAGCAAATAAGTCAAATGCAAACTTGAATTGTGCCAAAGAACAGGTTTATTGACTCTTTTGAAAAATATTCTATAGATCTGCATGGCAAAGACATAAGTAAGGGGGAAACGCACACACATAGTGCTCCCAGAACTGTGTGACACGATGTCGCTCCTAGAAATGAGACAAAGTTCTTTACAGTGTTTTGTGTGTGTGCTCTAAACCACAAGTATTTATTAATAAAAGAGTCACAGTGGCTACGGAAGTGACGATTTTGTCCTTTTGAACACATGGGATGGAAACGCGGCTTTATTCACATATTGTGTTTGTGATATTATAGTTTTTTGCATCAATTTAATTCACAGCTTGGATGGAACCATAGTTATTGATCAGTAGACATTTTATGTTTGATTTCAATGGTCATTATTCTTGATTCATTAATGATTGTAGTGGCAGCGAATAGAGAAAACATGCAGTAAATGAGTATTTATTTTTTGGCTTTTTTGCCACTTTATTTATAGGTATAGTATAGAGAGTACAGGAAATGATGGGAGTAGGAAATCAAACAATTGCACAAGATAAACTCGAATTTGGGTGCCCACATGAGCATCAGGTCTCAACTTGTCCTAACTGCTAGGCCACACTCCCTGACAAAACATATTTTTAAAGTCTTTGGTGATGTGTGCTGGAATGTAGGAGTTAAAGAGAAAACCAGCTATTTTTTATAGCTTGTGGCATTATTATGCTTTGCTGATGAAAAGTTTAAACGGCTGTGTCAGCACCATGTCCATTTTTCCTCGCATTCTGTCAACAACATATATGAATCTCTCTCCTTTTCTCTCTCTTTCTCCCATGATTCTGTAGAATGGTCAAATCTATTAAGTTAGTCTAGGATTCATTTCAAGGGCACCATTGCAATTTCAAGAATGTAAAGCAGTTTGTTTTTGTTTCTTTTGTTGTTTTTTACGACTAGTTCGTTGGTGAAATTTTGCTTTCTTGAAAAATTTTATATTATCTAAACGATGAATAGTTTCTTATTATGTTGACTAAAATGGTTGCATACAGTGTAGATTTAGGATGGAAGGTGTATTCCATAGATTTTCAAATGTAACATGCCAGCACTATGCTATTGTTCATATTCAGCACACCACACATTTTGCTTTCAGCATCTCCTAATTCTTAAATTAACCCACTGTTGCTTGCATATTCTCACCTCATCTCCTTCAAATGTAAAATAGAGGTCTGCTACCTGATCCGAGCCCGATAGAACCCGCGACAGTTTAGGTTTTGTGTCAGGTTTTTGTGTATAATTTGGGGATTGCGTTGAGTTCTGGTTTGTAATTAATGGAAAACCACATCCACTACTCTGTATGTTTTGTTTGCTCACACACATATTCCTTTGAGTCAGAGCTGTGTCTTTTGAGAATCTTGTGTTGTTTATGTGCAGGTTTGGTCTTCAACCTATTCTTGACCTCTATGTCAGACCTTTGGTGGATAAACAGGTGCTTTAAACTGCTTCATCTGCATAGTGTAGTCTTGCAGAACTTTTGTAGTGTACATTGAATATGAATGTTCTTTTACAACACACAGGATGTTAGCATGTCTCAGATGGAAATGTGTGAGTAAAATTGGACTAATTAATGCAAAGACTTATGATAATCATCTGATTCATTTATCTTCAAACTTCACAGTTGATGAAATAATCTTTCTAGATATTGAGAAATGCCTCCTCTTGAACTGTAAGTGTTAATCTACTACAATTATGCCAAAGTGAGCCATTTTTTTTTATTCATGAGCTTTTTGTGCAATCATAGGAATTAGGCAGTAGATCCAGCCTGCACTTTGTATTTGCATGAACATGGTGACATTTCACTAAGAGATAATAGCAAGTGTGTACCTTCACCTTGTAAGGAATTTGAAGGCCATATAATTTATACTGTTCAAGTTACAGTAGCAGTGAGTTGGTCAGAGATTTGTGATGTCTTGGCACTCATCTAGTTGTTGCGTGAATTAAATGAAGCATGCTTTCGATTTCTATAGCTCTGGAGGAAATGCAAATATTGTATGTAAATAAGCAGCCAATAAGCTATGGGAGAATGCGGAAAGCTTAGAAGTGTTAGTAAACTGAAAAGCCTTGAGCAACTCAGTTGTTTTTTATGTAACGTGTACTGAAGATATTGGAATAATTGTGCTGTTTGTAATGTGTAAATAAATCTGCTCTGCTTAGCTGTGTGTTGTCCCATGTCCACATCAAATACCTGTACATACAGTGTTCCTTGTGTATAAGCCTCTCTCCAAGCCCAATCACAATGCATTAATCATCATCACAGAAATTTGCTGCTAGAACTTGACAACATGCCCATTCAGTCCCCTGACTCACTGGATGAGGCGGCTGACATGTCAAGACAATATTTATTTTTATCTGGCCGAAATGACAGACTGGTCTCACAGTGAAATCTGAAACAGTTGTTTGACTTTAGCTAAAATCTGTCTGTGCTTACCGAAATTTGTAACACTGTCCCCAGTGGCCAAAGCGGTAAGTGTTGTTGGGCGAATGAGCACGTGTAAGCTCCATTTATGGGTGTAATATCTACGGAGGGACACCAAAAGCTAGTTGAAGTGTGTTGAAGAGGAATGCATATTGTAGAAACTGAAACCCCAAACCATAAGTGGAGTAAATATGTAATGTTAGAGGGGAAAATGCAACCTTGGAATTGCACTGCTCATGCAAATGCGATTAGCTCCTGGTTTAAACGTGGGATGTGAACCCAGGTCTCCGACGCTGCTGACGCAACGCACTTCCAGTCATGCCACAGGGGAAGGTAGACACGCTGGAGCTGATGCAGAAATGTCTGATAGGAGATGCAGCTTGTCGGTGAATTGGCATAACATAGCCGCAAATCTCAGAAACGACATGCCAACTTCCTGTGTGATCATGTTGGAAATTAAGCAAGCAAATGGTGTGCATGATTGGTCTATTGGCTCACATATCTTTTGAATGTGTTGAATTTGAAACACATTCATTTGACTTGGTGGACTTAAAGGGATAGTTCATATGTAGTAAATAATTTTGTTGTTCCAAACTTGTATAATTTTCTTTCTTGCATTGTATGCAAAAGGAGATGTTAGGCAAAATGTTGTTGTTTTTTTCCATAGGGATCCGTTAGAACAGGTGGCTTTTTTTTATCGGAAAAGTCCTCGCACAATAAAATTGTTTCCATGTTATTTTAATCTGAGGAAAAATCTTGAGTTAAGTATGGAATTAGGCCTACATAGTTAAGTGATTGCCATCGTGTTGCTCTCGAACAGCTTGGCAAACAAGGAGCAGCTACCCCAGGAGGCATTTAACAGATTCTGAGAGTGTGTTGGATTGCAAGTTGAAGAGACAGACTTGTGTGTACAGGAATGAGGGGATTGGGGCTATTTCAGCTCATGAAAATGCCTGCTGTTACCTTCCTTCTCAAGAGCAATGCTGACATTTGTGTGCCTGTATTGCCACCTAGAGCAGAAACTTGGCACCAGTGCCAGGAAGAAATTGCCTGGTAATATTAACAGGAATATAATGAGGCGGCATCAATAATTCAGATTTCTCATCCCATGACTGCACTTACAGAAACATACTGAGAGATTCAGTAATGGGGCAGTGGCGTTTGGAAAAGATGTAGGAATAGAGCAAATTTATGTGACTTGGATATAGTCATGTCGCTGCTGCTACGTTATAAATCAAAACTAAATCGGAATTGAAGTACAGCCTAGTGTGATTAAACTGCAAAGGATTGTGTTTAGGTGTAATTAAAAACAATGTATAGTATATTTGTGTTCTTCAAAGTGAAGGGGCAGCACTATGTAGTATTAATACATACTCAGAGCCCTTATTATATTGCTCTTGATACGTTTTTTTTTTAAATACTTGATCCATTTTTCTGCCTCCACAATCAGCAATATGTAGAGTACACTGCACACAAACTCCATCTCCTGAGGTGGTCTTGAGTTTGGCCGCTCTGTGTCAGCATTACTGTTCGCTTGCTGTCTTATGTGATTTGTGAACTAAAGGTTTATTTTATTTTCACATTTGCATAAAATCAAATACTTGCCGCTGCAACAAGTTACCATACAAATCTAATGTAACACAACAACACCTTAGTTTTGATGATGGAGAATGAGTTGACAGCACGTTTGAGCATATTGAGAAAAACTATTGAAAGTTACATACAGAAACGCAGAGGTCTTCCTACAGTGTTCTGCTAAAACAAAGATCCAAGGATTTTACTAGACAATATTCCAGTGTTGTGTGAAAGTGATTTAAATTACAGCAGAAATATAATATTCAAAATAAAAACAATATTATATTACAATCATATAATATAATAATGTTGTTTAGTATAATATTATAATATTATATTATAATAAACCCTTTTAAACTGAAATGGGCCAGAGACCCCATTTTTATACCTAGTATTATGTGTCTCTAAATGAGTAACTCTTTCTGTTGGCTGAAGAGCAATGGCAAAACATGATTTAATTTGGAGACAAAAGGCATTGCTTGCTATTATGTTGTTTTTGCAAACACTGTTGAACATGAGAACTTCTCTTTCAGTGTTTTCCATAATAATCGCAATATGATATTTGACAATCGTGCACCCCTACAAGATCAAATGGAACAGTACAAGACCAAATGGAACAGCATGCTATGTGAATTCAATAATCGTTAGCCTAAATGTTGGGGACATAAAAGCCCTGTTGACATGATTTACCGGTATATGAATTACAGTAAGGGACCTTGACAAACACATTTTTGAGGAAGCCAAATGTCCCCAAGAGTCATAGCACTTTGCCACACTATTGATTTTTCACTGAATTTAGATCAATACTTTGAGATCATAATGCATATGTATCAGCACTCCAGCCCATTTTGCCAGTGTTAAATGGGTGCACCTGCCTAGAATATAGAAATTTCCATTAATTGCCATGTCCAAGCCAAGCTGTATAAGACGCCAGTGACAAAGCACCACTTTGCCTTCTGTTAAGTATGATCTGCTCATTATATGCTTAATCAGGCATTTATCATTTAAAAGGCTTATGTAATGGAAGTGTATTATCATTGTGGCATCTGTGTTACATATACTCAGCAGATATTTCAGCTCCTCATTTTGCTTTTAAATTAAATTAAAGTGGCAGGGGAAAAGCTCTTAAACAGAAAATATGCCATCCGTGCAAATCACTGATGTGGCACTTCTCCCTGAGTTGTCAACAGTAAAGAGGAGAATTAAATTAATGAACTGAGTTTCTCTTAAAGCTTTCTCATCTTCCATCTTCCATCGGGCTGTGCATCAGAATGTACCCCTGAGCAGACTGGTGGGTTAATAGATTTAAGGAGATTGTAGTCTAGGTACATGCTTCCTACAGGGTCAATTCGGTTCCCTTAGAGTACACTACAAGCATATATCAGTAAGCTCTTACATGTAACATGCTGACATTCTTAATGTAGGTCTGCGGTATGTCTTGTAGAGCTCTGGATCCATCACTAACACATTCTTGTTACTTGAATAACTTTGAAACAGCCCAAGCCGTTGTTACTAGTTCTGAAGTTAGGCTTTCGAATTGGAAACGGAGGCTTGGGTGCATCTTTCAAACTAGCAATAACAGTTCTGGCTGTTTCTAAGCTAGATCTGTGGTGTAAGAAGAGAGCTTATCAAAGTTGTGTTGATGAATGGAACAACAGCACTCTTGCTCGTGTGATATTAATTAAATATGCATCAGACGGTCAGTAAACTCATTTTGGGAGTCTGTGGATTTGCAGTTTGAGGCTGCACTCATTCTAATGGAAATCATGGTGATAGTAAATAAATATTTGATGAGCTTATGTAACAGTGGGTCAGTTGAAGAGGATATGTGGGCTTCAGAGAAGGATTTCTAGACTGTCTTGGCTTTATCTGAACAGGTCAACCTGTGCTTGCTCCTCAGTGGCGTGATCAATACAGTGTCCATTTGCTAATGCCTCAGAAAATGAGACAAGGCTCCCAACAGTGAGATACCCACTGAAGAAGTTACTCTGCATAGAAGTGGTCACACTCACAGTGCTAATTATTTGGTAGATGTGAATATATAAATTATTCTTTGTGATTAGAGAGAAAGATGGGTCTCTGAGATCTATTTATATTTCTGACACATCTGTACTCTAAAATGAATTAAATGCATTTTAGATATTTGTGTTAAAATTGGGGGTACGACTAGCCATTACGCTATGATTTCAGTACTCTCTCTGTTCCTTTTGCCGTTTCTCAATCTTTGACCAAACCCACTGAAACCGTTCTAAGCTTTTCATTTGCTTGTCATGCTTCAGTGAATTGTAAAAATGCATACCAGTCCCCTCTTCCCAAATGGCATGCACCGAGTCAGTTTAAGTTCTTTTGGAGAAGGCATCATATGTTGTCTTGCAATCTAGCCATTTGTTTTTCATTTCTGTGACTCTTGATGTTGTGTAGGCCTGCCTTGGAAAGGGTTGCTATTGACATACTGTAGTGTAGATGTATTTTATTCAACCCTGACAAATCATTCAGGTTTTTTTTTCTGCTCAGGATTTGCCTTGATGCTTTTTGACAGCTGCATTGTCATTTTATGAATCTTTGAACAAAAAAGTCCTCCATTCTCTCTGACAATTTTTCAGAAGCGTATTGTGTGAAGTGCATAATTGATCTCCAGTTGCATGATGTCAATTATGAGACTGGTTTATTTAGTATTTCACAGTCTGATCTGCAAGTACAACTAACGTACAAAATGTATGAAACATATTTTTTTATTGAACTATGAGGAAATCCTTCATTTTAATTTACTGATTTAATGTGATGTTTTGCATAATGAACTACAATTGCACAATATAACATTGAAGACAGTAAAATATCTCACAAGGATTTATTTGAATTGACAATTTTATAAGAATGTCAATGAAGTATAAACTGTCAGTCTTACAGTACTTTGTGGATTAACATTACATAACATTTGGAGGACTGAAAGTCATACAGGTTTGGAAAAACACAAGGCTGAGGAAATTATATAAAGGGATAGTTTAAATTTTGTCATTAACTTAAATACATTCCAAACCTGTATTACTTTTTCTCACTTCCATCGTCAAGGAAATGTTTGGCAGAATATTAGACTTAGTTAAAACTCACTATCATTGCATCTTTTCCATAATGCCATATAAGAGTTAATTTCTAATTTCCATATAATTTCCATATAAAGTGAATAATGACCAAGGCTAACATTCTGCATCTCCTTTTGAGCCATAAATGTTTGGAACATGAGGTTGAGTAAATTACAGCATTTTAGAATTTTATTTTTTCGATGGACTATAGTAGCAAACTACAGTAGCACAAATCTGTTTATCTTTGTATATACTGCAGGTTATGTATTTCTTATGTAACTCAAACAACTTTACATATGAACCTGACATTAAAACAGCTTAACATGTGAACTTGTCAGTCAAACAACTTTACATTTGAACTTTACCTATGTCAGTAAAATAAAATACATTTTGTTTAAATTTAGAAGAAAAATAAAATGCTTTAAAAACTTTTGCCAAATGCCAAACAGGCCTTCAGTATGATGTTAAGGCATATAGCGTAAATGGAGCACTTAGACAGGTGTATAACATTTCAACTGACCTGAGGTAAGCTGATTTGTCAGTGCAAGAATCTTTCATTTGAACTCCTTTCCCAAGCTCAACCTCACCTGCTGAATGAAATGGAACATGTTGGTCATGCACTTGGGTTAGTTAAGGTGCATGTGTGTAAATGCAGATTTACGTAATGTGCATGTGTCAAATTTTGAACTCGAGCAATTACATGAAACATGACCTACTATTTAGACATTTTTAAAATGAGATACACAATTGTACATTGAATTAATGGGGTCATCCTAAATTGCATAACTATTTTTAATTTACATTAACTATGACAGGATAAAATAATTGATCCAGTAACAATACTTTCAAAGCATGCCTTGAAGAACTCAGATGGGCTTTCACCAAGAATTACTCAAAGCCCTCGCATGGCAACACATCTGATGTTGGCAAGGTCAGAGGTCTGAGGTGCAGAAATATCATTGTATCATCATTATTTGACATTGTATCACTTGCCAATATTAAAGGGAAGAAAGTTCCATCAATAATTGTATTGTCTTTTTTAACCGAGTAATCATAATAGGCCAACTTCAAAATGATCCTGACACTGGTATCAACTTAAATTTACAATCTTTGGCTTCCTGCAGAAGATCACTTAAAATCTGCCCAGTGAGACCTCAATTTGACCTGAAGATTTGAATCAGTTGAGGACAGTGGTGATCAAGAGAGTTGTAGAATTCCTGCTTAAGGTTCATCCCAACCACCTGACTGAATTCTTTGTACACCTGAAATGGGGAAACAAAAAAGCATGTTTTGACATCAGGGAATTGTCTAAATAGAACAACTATCTATACCACATATCTAAATATCAAGTAGCAATACATTTTTTGTTGTTATTTTAATACAAGACATAAACATAGGGATCTCAATTCACCTGATTTTCTATAAAAAGTGCTTGCCAATGCTGAAGCATCTGGCTTATGGGAGGCTTGTCGATCACAACTTCCTTTCTTCTAAGAGAGTGCCAGCTCCATCTTCTGATTCATAAAGACAGCATTTGTTTTTGTTTTTTTCTTAATTTCATCCACCAGTTGCTGCCTGGATGTTTCAAGGCTGGTGGCATCCTGCCCAGCTGGAGTGCCAGGTAGATAGTTGACCTCCCCTTTCCTTGGTTTTTTAATGTTCTTGTTTGGAGGATCACTACCAGCAGAATATATTCCTCTTTTCAGCATAAACTATGACATCTGTGTGCCCAAGGCTCCTCATTTTTTACCTGTAGTTACCTATCTTGTCTTTCAAACTGTTTTTCCACCCACAGTATCCAGAAGGAAATTTTGGTTCTTTAAGACAGGGATGAGCATACACCAATGCCAATGCAACAGCTCGTATTTCATCAGCAGTTGGGTATGCCTTGGAGTAAATGGCCTCTGCCAGTTTATGAAGGATATCATGTTTCAATTATTTTGTCATTTTTAGGTACGTTCCATCTCTTAAGGAGATTAAATTCCTTTGACGCAGCCTATGTTCAGCATTGATAGAGAATTTCGGAACAGAAAAGACATCTAGCCACAGCATTCTCTTCTCCTGGGGTGATTCGAAGAGTAGTTCTGTATCTGCTGTTCTTGGAGTATCACTCTAAATTTAACTTGATGTCAGTGCTTCACTTGGTGTTATCGGCATCAATTTAATCACAAGAATGATTTTCACAAATGTTTAAATCATTGAGATTGCAAAATTCATTGTCAAATTCTGGATCCCAAAACTGTAATGTAAAATTATATTTGAGTGCCATAGTGTTTTTAAGATCATAAATCAAATTATCAGCTGAGCTGGGCTTTGAAGTCAGTGTGATTTATTTATTTATTTATTTTTATTTTTTTTTTCTGATATCAGCTTCTGTCAGAATAACTCTTAAAGTCATGTGTTGTTGAAAATCCATCTGGGGGGAAAGTACAGAAAATAGTTTATTTAGCAAAGAATAAAACGCTTCAATGTCACCATTAGTTTACCTTGTACACTGACAGTGGGTGAATATCATTCAGGTCTTCAACCTGAAGAACACAAAGGATGGAGTATCTGGACAGCAAAGCTCATATGTTTGAAGGTGTTCAGAATATTATGATGTCATGACTTTGCACACAAACATCACCTCTGTGTTCACTGCAACAATGTGAGTGATCTGCTTAAATTCAGGGAGGCCTGAGCATGATCCAGCTGAAAGCATCATATCTGCTGTATAATCAATCCCATCAATGCAGACAGATTATGCAACAAGAAGTGCTTCTGTTTCAGAAATTCTCTGGGAAAGGGGTAACTTACACTGATGTAACCATAGCCATCTCAACAGGCAGCTTGAAAACAGAACTGCAGTGTAGCTGATGGCTAAGAGCCCTCTTGTGTTTCACTGCAATTGTCATGGCAACATTCTTGAAGTTTCCCTCAATTGTACCCTTGGTGGAGAAGCCCTTTGCAGTTAGCTGAGGCTGATCATTTTTGTCAGAGAATGTGTATGGAAATGACTTCATTCAACACCTCTAGGGTAATATATTTTTTGCCACCAAGTCTTTGATACAAAGAGACAACTCTGCAGGGACTATGCCCTCAAAATCATCATGCAATACATCAGGAGGGTAACCACCAATAACATGAAAATGCTCCAAATTTGTGTGAGTGGGCATTATCCCCTCACACCTGAGTTTCTACTCAAAGTTGGATCCTGCAAAGTTTCTTGCACCTGCATGTTGTGTGTATCTCGGTCTCTGAGTTGAAATGCACCAGTTCTTACCTCTTGTGGTTGTGTCCATCCTGGATGCCTGGCAAGATCTGCAAAACTTGTTGACAATGAAGCTCTCATAAAATCCTGCAAGAGAATGAGTGCCAAGGTTATCTGCTGACACATACAGCATAGTTCCTTTAACATTCTTACCAAAGTGCTCTATGTAGACCCCATGCTGCTCAAGAACGGCTAAATAACAAAGTGGGTAAAGTACTTTGTCATAGCCACACTCTTTAACTGTAGCAGTGTTGCACAAAAGAGCAAGCTGAATGGAGTTTAGTGTTGACCAGTATTTTGCAGATAAGTTTGCTAAAACTCAGTAAACTGCGCACATCTTGTGTTTCCTTTTACAATCCCAAAGGGTTAGCCACTTCAAAATCATCAATGTATAGGCCCAGAGCAATTGTGAATTCATCACAACTTAGAAGGCTGTTCTCTCTAAAGCTTGAGCCATCTAAACATGTGCTATACTCATCTGGTATATGTTTTTGTTGTGTCAGAGCCTTATCAATAATGTCTTTGCTGTTCATCATTTTCTGTAGAGGGGAATGCATGCTAATGTTTTTATGCTTTTCTCGACTACATACTCTATTGGCATTACCAGAGGAAATTTACGCATGAAATATGATGCTCTCCTTTTTCTGGTTGCAAGACATCCATCTTTTCCACAACATTTGGACAATATGTTGGTCTTTGCCACAGTCTTATTCACCTCTTTCACAACTGACTTATCTATATGTCCAAAATGTTTCTCAAGAACAGCCTTCACATTCTTGTGCAAAAGTGGCTGGGACACTATTTGTTCCTGAACTGAGATCTCTGGTATGTGAAGGATGGTCTGCATTTTTAAAAACAGACCTGCCAAGTTATGCTCCAACTGTAGCTCAAAATCCTGAGATTCTGTCTCAGTTGTTTCTCCACAGACTCACTATCATCCTGGCCTACTTCATCTGGAAGCATCTCCTCATGGGCACCATCATTTACAATGCCACTTTCACTCTCACTACTCTCTATTCTCACTATTAATTCTGGCTTAACCTTTGTGCGTCAATAAAAATAAAGTTACGCAGAGGTCCTTTTGAGGACAAAAATGACAGCGTCAAAAACTGCCATAATAATATTATATATTAATATTATTTTCCACTTTCAATGAGTTGATTTTTTTTAACCAACATCAGTCCTGATCAAAACTACCAAATATTCATTCATTTTCAGGATTTTAACCCTTTAAATGCCAGTTTGTTTATATAATGCCACTGTTGTTTTTTATGAAAAAATATATATATATATATATATTTTCCATATACAAAATGATAAGGAGATTTGTTTGGATTATCAAAGTCTGGGATATGTCAGTGATTAGCAACAACATTGATTTTGATGCATTATTATTTTTTGTGCAGTGTCAGATAAAAAAACAAAAACAAACTATTCATTCATTTTCAGGATGTTAACCCTTTAAATGCCAGTTTGTTGACATAATGCCGCAGTTTTTTTTTTTTTTACACACACACAAATTTCTCAATGCACACATACAAAACATACTCTGACATCATACCAACACTCCCACACAATTTTAGCTGCATCATTTATTCAATTGGCCTGCAGTGCTCTATAATACAGCAAAAAGATAATAGGGAAAAAAGGATTTATTTTATTTGCTCCATAGGCTAAACATGAAAAAAAAATTGGCACCATCTTGTGGAAAATAGTAAAAATGTACATTTTGAAGCCAGGGCTCTGGAATGAAAACATAATATCATAGAATTCATGATTTTATGCTTTAATGGCACTAGGATCAAATATTGCAGTTTCAATGGGGACATTTTTGTCCTGAAGGTCCTGAGTGTAACTATTTTGTGTACACAGTGTATTATAGATGTATTATAGGAACTGAGGTTGAAATATCAAAATTCCCCCCAAAATACACACCTTTGGCAAAATTTATGCTGTTGGCATTAACACAGCCAAAAATGGAAAAGACAAAAATGTCCCAAAGGTCACACAAGGGTTAAACATACTCTCATTGTGTTCTTGGCGTAGCTTACTTTTGTGTGAACTGAAAGTAGAATATACACTGCTCTGGAAAGTACTACCTTGAAATGGACACTGAACTTTTTGGTGGTCTTTGAGGTGTCTACGCTGAAGGTGGGCAAAATATTCTGTTTCCTGACAGGGTTCAAGAAAGTCACACAGCTGACAGCAAAACTTCACTTGAAACTTTTCCACAGACTGTTGTTGCTGAATGAAGCCGAGATTTTAAGTATGTAGTATTTTAAGGCTATTGATAGACTTGAATGTACACAAACACTCCTGATGAAGGCATGGAAATGGCTGGCTTCTTGCCTAGCTCCCATGTTTTAGTCTGTAATGCTTCAGCAAGTATCCCCTCTTGTCACAAGCAAATGTGTAGTACTGACATTTCCTGATCATTTTGCTTGCTTCGTGAATCGTATTCACTTGGAATCTGTTGGGTGACAAAAATCCACATTAGATTAATTTAGTCAGCCAGATAGGTAAACCGTCTTCAGAAAAGTTAGGATCTGTTAAGTCATCTACATATATTTCCATAAGCAGCTGCACAAATTCACAGTAGTAGTTAGCTGCTACTACTACTATGGCATTATTGTACAGCAGGCTCATTATCAAATTAAATCTTGTTAGAAAACGCTCAAATGCTCCCTTGACTGTACATCTATTCAGAAAATTCCTGAAAATGTAGTTAACAAATAAAGACTTGTTCTTTCCTGCCTTTCTGATATAGAAATACTGAAGATGCTCCCTCAAACATACGCTCCGATTTAGAATTTAGCACAGTGAATGAATTAAATGCTCATTCATGTCCTTCTCATAATGGTAAAATATGTGC
The DNA here is from genome assembly GCF_019703515.2 of Myxocyprinus asiaticus. Lineage (NCBI taxonomy): Eukaryota > Metazoa > Chordata > Actinopteri > Cypriniformes > Catostomidae > Myxocyprinus > Myxocyprinus asiaticus. The sequence goes on from NC_059352.1 coordinate 21,051,733, forward strand.
ACACATCTCAACACTTTTGTGCACAAAACCAGCATAGAGGTGATCGCATAACTTGAGTGCATAAAACCTGCTTCGAGGCTATCCCAACATTTACATGCACAAAACCAGCCTCGAGGCCATCGCAAAACTTACGTGCAAAAGTTTTGAGGCTATCCTAACATCTACGTGCACAAAATCAGCCAAGAGGCTATTGCAAAACTTACAAAACCTGCTTTAAGTGTATTTAAAAATTAGATCGAGGCAAAAATAAAAATCTGAATTGGTTGGCAATGTAAATGGTACAGATTTATGGTACATTCATTTAGTTACATTCATTACATTCAGGTTTCATGTACAGCTCATTTTAAGATGGGTGCTTTCTCAAAAAAGTGTTGTTTTTTTCCCCCCGAGCAAAACGTACCTACTATCTCAGTTGACTCAGCAGCAGCAAATGCTGATAGTAATGACTGCATTGGTGGTATCTTCATGAGAAATCCGCACTTCACAGTTTCCCAAAATGCCGCTTGCAGAACAGGGCATGGCCTCCGGAGTGGTTCGTCCTCGTTTCGTCCTCGCTGACAACTGACTAAAATAAACTTGGATAAATTGTTCAACTCAAAATGTTTAATAGAATGAGGGAAATAATAGAAATCGTCCACCTAATTCAAAACAGTTGGGTAATGTAGGGAATATGTTAGTTTTTAAGTTTAGTGTGTCTAATTTATTTGTGCTAAAACATCTTCAGGGATAACAATGTAAGTTCTGCTTGTTTTTTCTGTAAATGCACTCACACACTTTTACAACAGAATTGAATGTGCCTCAGTAACTCATTATTTGCTGTACCATAAAGCTCCAAAAAGGCATGAAAATATCATAAAAGTGGTCTGTACTATTCCAAGTCTGCTGAAGTCATATGATAGCTTTCTGTTAGGAACAAACAGCAATTAAAGCATTATTTACTTACAATCGTCCCCTCTGCTTAAGCTCTGAAATTATATATGCGTTCACATTCAGAATCAAAAGATGGATGACATTTAAGGGGCTGCAGCAGGGAAGATTGTCAGTAAATAATGGCATTTTGGTCTGATCTTCATATAAAAGTTTAAAGGGCTTCACAAGACTTGGAATAAAGTGCTCGAGCCATATGGATTGCTTTTATGGTGCTTTTATGATTTTTATGTCATTTTTGGAGTTTGACAGACATGGTCACTTTCAACCATTGTTGTATGTCAAAGAGCACTGTAAAGATTCTTTAAAATCCTCCTTTTGTGTTGGAAAGAAAAAATAATAATTGCAGCATGTAGGATTGGAATTACGAGACAAATAGCATACTAGATTATCTTTTTCTTACCCTCTCTTTTTTTTGTTCACAGGATATTCTATGTATCACACGACTCTCAAGATTTGAAGATCTTCAGTTATATTGCAAGAGATGGACAGAGCAATGTGTTTCGATGTAACGTCTTCAAATCAAAGAAAAAGGTAGGCCTCTCTTGGGTGCCGATAATTGCCTTGCATAATAGAATTCTGTCATTTAATTTCTATTTTTTAGTGAATTAAGGCTACTGACAGTTCCTTTTCCCTCTACAGCACACTTCCACACACATGTACACACATCTTACATTTTACTTTAGGGCATATAGTTGAAAATCCTATCACAGAAAGGGAACATCAGCCCTTGGCCATGAAACTGAAATGCACTTTTCAGAATGGGTATATTTTTCTTCTGTCAGTCTAGCATGCAGAGAAGTACAGTACAGTGATTCAGCAGTGGGGCATGTAGATGATATACTGACGGAGCATGCTGTTTGTCCTTAATGTTGTCGAGTTGAGAGGCTCTCTGATCCCTTTTAAACTTTTGCTTGCAATCTCAGCACTTAAAATAGGGCATGCATTTAGATCAGCTGCCTTCTATTTGCTAAATAGCTGTTTGAAGACATCCAACACTTGCAAGGATGATTTGACCACAGAATCTAATCTTTTCTACTTGACTGATTTTAATTGTTAATTGTTTCTACAGTATTAGTAATATAATCTGCAATGTCATGCAAACCAAAAATAAGGAGGCACTTCTTTCGGAAAAGTGTCTGTATGGTCTATAATGTATAATATATAGAGAGGAATTTGCATTAATTATAGGCGCTAGTTGTCACAATGACTCATCACATTATCACAGGAGTTTGTATACAAGAGGTTGTAGTGGATTTCAGAGTGCAAAGCCTTCAGGAACAGACGTGCAGGAAGACTATACTTGTACATTATTTTAAGTATATTAGACTGTGCAAATGCTGTATAACTGCATTAAACGCATGAAGTGCGTACATTTGTGTTTTTGTTTTTTTGTTTTTTTTTTTGTGACGTATCAGTATAGTTGGGTTAGTATACATTTTTAGAGGCAACCAAAGCCCCACCGCAAATCTAGCAGTGGCAAACCAATTAACTTTTTATATAGTATATTCCTTTTATAAGAATTTCATGTGTCAGCAGTCTCTGGAATCAATTGCATTACAGTTTTTAGCACATCTTTTCAAGGAGCTTCACTTAAAAAGTATTTACATCCTCACAGTTTATTTAATTTACATAAATTCTCCATACTTTGCTGTAATATCTGTATTTATATTCCCTAATTTAAACATTTTCAGTTCTGATCTTAATGCATTCACCCCATTGCACTTCAAATTTAGTTGAAGTGTGTAATTTCTGCGCCACTAGGCTCACCAAACGTTTTTAAACATGTTTCCTGAACAATTCCCTTTTTTTCTATTGGTTGAACAGACAGATAGTCACGCCCCAAACTCGCACCACTGACTAAGCCAGTGTTGCTGTGTCAGGCTGGTTGGGATGCTTAAACAAACATGACATTAATAGGCCCTCAGTAGCCACTTTTCCACCATTAGTGGCTAGTGCGAGCCAGGGCTATTAACTGCTCAGCCGGGGCTAATAGCCTCAGACCTCAAGCGGCAAGACCAAAATCGATCTGCATTCCCACCATAAGAGCCCTTAATACATCGCCCTGGTGCCAGCATCACACACCCTGCCCATTTCACATGCAAGAGTTTTAAATGAACATGGATTTGTACTGTATCTGCAATTTCTTTTTAGTTTTACCCGAACCTATATCGTTTTGCACCTGATACACAACTTGGCAAGTTCGGCGACAACCACGTCTTTGTTCAGCAGATGCTGTCGATCTGCCGTTGTACACTTTCATCAGCCCAAATATTCAAAAGAGCCATTATTTCGTCTACTGACCAGTACTGACGATTCTCCAGTCTCCATTGATCTGTTAAGGTAAGCTGGTAGCTAGATATGAAAAATTGGGGAATGAGTATCTTGACTCAGCGAAACTCAGCCTTTGACATTTGACCCCACCTCATTCCCCAGTTGGCCTAGTTTGGCCCAAGGGTAATCGACAGGCCAAAGGCCATTGGTCGTTGACCTCGAGGAAGCCCAGAGGAGGCACGATGAAGCCCCGGAAGTGACAGAGGGAGCGCAGTTGGACCTGGCACACTGTCATTTAGCCCAATCGTGGAAATGCGACTAGTGTTTCTCCTTTTCGGGTGATGCAACCTACAAATTATTTAAAGTTGTCTTTGCATATTAAAACTTCACATTTAGTCAGTTTCTGGGGCCTGTTATTATCAAGTTCTGGGACTTGATTGACACTAGTTAGAGAGTAGCACAACAGAGCCCTAAATAAGACAAGAGTGAAATCAACTGAAACACCATGTCTTCTGTGGTAGTTGTTTTTTCTCTCATTGCCTTTTGCATTATTTACACCTTAGCAAAGCATTTAAGACCTAAATTCAAATGAGGATCACTTTTATCCACTAAAACTCAACTACGCATCTCTGTGTTTTGTAAAAAGTTGGGGAAGGTCTTTCAAGTAAAAGGCTAGGAGAGAGAAAACAGCCACAACTAGTCTGAATAGTACTTTCCAGTAACCTTCAAACAAATTTTGTTCTGTTTCATTCCTTGTTCTTAGTTTGGTATATGGTACATGGACTTGATATTAAATCTCATCAACAAAAATGAGGAATTTCTGCTGTAGCTATTGATTATACAGCAGAAGTATAACAGTGGGGGAAGGCAATCAAGAAAGAAGTTTTCTTTCCTTTAACGAAGACTCATTTGACTTAAAAGCCCTGTCTGGCCAATTTCTCTCTGGCATCACTGTTCATTACAGACAGAGCCATTCAGAGCTGTTCAGAGTAATTGCGCATCAACCGCTCAAGTGTGCCCTCAATATACTGGGAATAGATCTGTACAGATATTTTATCCTTTCTCTGAATACAGGCTTTTAGTTGGAATATTGTTGCCATTAATCCATTTTTGTATTTCAGTATAAAATGCTCTAACGAATAATAATACAAGCAGATAGAGGTATTGTTTAAGATTATTTAAGGATCTTTCATCATTCTGTCACCCTTATGTTATTCCAAACCTGTATGACTATCTTTCCTCTGTGGAACACAAAAGGAACTGTTAGGCAGAATTTTAGTCTGTCACCTTTATTGACCTTTATCTTTTGTCCATACAATGAAAATGAAAGATGACTGAGGCTGTCAGTCCCTACATTTCTGTCTGACATCTGCTTTTGTATTCCGTGGTAGTAAGAAAGTAATACGGGACATGAGGTTTAGTAAATATTGTCAGAAAAACTGAAAAATTCCATCCGTTTCTAATGAGATTCCCATCATATACAGAGATGCAGGGTTTTGCTCTTAAATCTACCATACTAGACAACTATAGGCACAGGACATGCTGTAGAATATTTATTTTTCCAGTGCAGCCTGTAACCCTTTTTTTTTTAATCTTTTATGAATATCATCGTTGCTTATGTTATGCTATAGACATCCGGTGTTTACAAGTTAGTCAAAATTGACCTGAATCTAGGTGTTGAATGATATAGGAGCTATCTTAGTATTGAAACTTAATGTTAAAGTGCAAGACCCATCATCACAATACACTCAGGCCAAAGACATTTGAAATCAAGGAATCACAAATGCCAACAACAAATTCTGAACTGGGCAAAAGTAGAATTATAAAACTTGGTACAATACTAAGCTTCCCTTCTTTTGACGATAGAGCCAAGCCATGCGGATAGTGCGGACGGTGGGTCAGGCCTTTGAGGTTTGTCACAAACTTAGCCTCCAGCACACCCAACAGAATGCAGATGGCCAGGAAGATGGTGATGCCGACAAGACCTGCACAGACTCGGGAGTACAAGGTACTGTACAGTATTCACAATGTGAAAGTGTCAGTGAAATATATCCTCTCTCTTCTTTCTACTTCATTGTCATCCTTGAAGATGTAGTGTCCATCAAACGCCCTCTGATTGATTGATTGATTGTGTCCCTCAAAGGGTTTCCACATAAACACGGGTGCCACTGTGAACGAGCTTCTCTCATTCACTAATATTCAGTTTTTTCTCACCAAAACCTATTCTATGCCTTCAGAAGACTTGGAATATGACGCACAAATCACATTGAGGGATAACATTTCAAGCTCAGTGTAGCCACATGCATTTTCGACCACCTACAAATCCATCCAGTGTTATTACCAGGTATAAACTCTTTTATTTAGCAAAGGGAAAATCCATGCAGTTGCTAAAGGTATTTTGGTGCAATCCAGCTCAATGAGTTTGAGAAAAAGTCTTTGTAAGCAGGGGCTTTGATAAGCAGTATGGAACACCATGATCACTTGTGACTGAGGCGCAAATCTCATGGTGCATGGGCCATGGGTTTAGGCTGATCATCCTCCCACATTCTACTAGCGTCCTCTGGAAAGTTTTTCATTTCAAATGCAGATGAGCCCCGTCACCCACGCGTTGCTTCTAAGGAGTCCTCGATCACCGACACCAACACACTGCTTTGTCACATGGTTGGGGCTCACTGCGCTTATTAAACATGCTTACTAAACAAAATTAAATAATAAATAAAAAAGAGGACGAAAGCATCTTTTAAAAATACCACTAAATGACCTTCACTAAATTACAGGAATAAAATACTTGATACTTTCTATTAAATATAGTTTCTATTAAGTTTGATTCAGTAAAAAACATCACTGCAAAATATACTGTTGTTATCAAGTGTTTTTGTCCTGTTTTCCATGTAAAAATATCTAAACATCCTTGAAACAAGATACATTTGCCAGAGAAGCAATATATTAGATATTTAGACTTGCTTTAAGAGAATATATCTTGAACTTAAGTGTATTTGCGAGCTGGCACATTACCATCGGTAACTCTTTTGCGCTGTTTTTCACGCGACTTATAGAGGTGGCTTTGATCGCACAGAGAAATGCCAGTTTCTGAATTTTTTATTTGTATTTTTTTGCATGACCCGCTTCCTTATTATTTGAACTTTATTAAAGGATGCATTAAAGATGTAGCGCCAGGTTGTTTCCTTTTTAGGCGCTCTGACAAGTTTTGCTCCAGCGGAACACCAACTGTGCTTTATTTCACAACGACACTGCTTCTGTATTTGCTTATTTTGTATTTTTGTATTTTTCCCTCATTCATCATCATCACTTTAAGCTGTTTGTAAATTTGGAGTGCATCTGGACTGTGAGCTGTCTTCCTCTTCTCTATCATGCACTCAAACTGAAGTGCTCCTCTCGCATGTCATTAGAGTTTCATATGATTTCATGTTGCATTAAATGAGATAAAACTAGTTATTGACTAATCGTTTCAGCCCTTGGACACATACTAAGAAAATTGGCAGTTTTGTAAAGAGCAGCTGTAAATGAGCACATATTAATGAGAGAGAACTTGAATGGTCTCATATGCGAGTGATTTACTTGCATTGTAGAGAGTTGCACATATAGTAAAAGATTGATCTTGGGATTTAAGAATCTATATCGAGATCTTTCAAATGGAAATTGCGATGCTTTGGAAAATCTATATTTTTTACCCAGTCCTACTTGAGTGTGTGGTAAATGTCTCTGATGTCAGTTCTCTTCCTTTTTAAACTCTCAAGTTATGTTCAGTAATGTAATACACAGTTTATAATCTGGGTCAAATTGTCATGCTAAAATAATCATAAATTGCAATTTACTTGGATTACAGTCGTTACTTTGTCATTTTATGTAATTATTTAATAGTTAATTTCAGTGTTTTTTGTATGTTTGTTTTAACTGATAAAACAAAAAAAAAAACAAATAAACACTTCCCTAACCTTAAATGGTAGCCAGAAATACACATCTGCTGTACAGGCCACATGAAGGTGTGGTTGGAACATGCACTGAAAAAAAATTATGGGTTGGATTTACTTGAAATATATAAAGTTGTGCTCAAAAGTTTGCATACCCTTGGAGAATTGGTAATATATGTACCATTTTTAAAGAAAACATGAGTGAGCACGCAAAACACATTTCTTTTATTTCTTATGAGATTCATTTTCAGCTGTAGGTTATAACAGAATGGCACAGTCATAAAACAAAACATGGCAACAAAGAAAAAAATGAAATGACCCCTGTTCAAAAGTCTGCATACCCTTAGTTCTTAATACTGTGTATTGCCCCCTTTAGCACCAATGACAGTGTGCAGTCTTTTGTAATAGTTGTCTATGAGGCCCCAAATTCTTGCAGGTGGTATAGCTGCCCATTCGTCTTGGCAAAATGCCTCCAGGTCATGCAAAGTCTTTGGTCATCTTGCATGAACCGCACGTTTGAGATCTCCCCAGAGTGGCTCGATGATATTAAGGTCAGGAGACTGTGATGGCCACTCCAGAACCTTCACCTTTTTCTGCTGTAACCACTGGAGGGTCAACTTGGCCTTGTGCTTAGGGTCATTGTGCTGGAAAGTCCAAGAGCATCCCATGCGCAGTTTTCATGCAGAAGAATGCAAATTGTCTGCCAGTATTTTCTGATAACATGCTGCATTCATCTTGCCATCAATTTTCACAAGATTCCCTGTGCATTTAGAGCTCACACCCCCCCCCCCAAAACATCAGTGAGCCACCACCATGATTCACAGTGGGGATGGTATTCTTTTCACTATAGGCCTTGTTGACCCCTCTCCAAACATAGCACTTATGGTTGTGTCTATTTTGGTCTTGTCACTCCAAATTACAGTGTGCCAGAAGCTGTGAGGCGTGTCAAGGTGTTGTTGGGCATATTGTAACCAGGCTTTTTTGTGGCATTGGTGCAGTAAAGACTTCTTTCTGGCAACTCGACCATGCAGCTCATTTTTGTTCAAGTAACGTCATATTGTGCTCCTTGAAACAACCACGCCGTGTTTTTCCAGAGCAGCCTGTATTCCGCCTGAGGTTACCTGTGGGTTTTTCTTTGTATCCCGAACAATTCTTCTGGCAGTTGTGGCTGAAATCTTTCTTGGTCTACCTGACCTTGGCTTGGTATCAAGAGATCCCCGAATTTTCCACTTCTTAATAAGTGACTGAACAGTACTGACTGGCATTTTCAAGGCTTTGGATATCTTTTTATATCCTTTTCCATCTTTATAAAGGCCCATTACCTTGTTACGCAGGTCTTTTGACAGTTCTTTTCTGCTCCCCATGGCTCAGTATCTAGCCTGCTCAGTGAATCCATGTATGAGCTAACAAACTCATTGACTATTTATACACAGGTACTAACTGCAATTTAAAAAGCCACAGGTGTGGGAAATTAACATTTAATTGCCATTTAAACCTGTGTGTGTCACCTTGTGTGTCTGTAACAAGGCCAAACATTCAAGGGTATGTAAAGTTTTGATCAGGGTCATTTGGGTGATTTCTGTTATCATTATGATTTAAAAAGGAGCCAAACAACTATGTGATGATAAATTGCTTCATATGATCACTATCATATGCATTTTTTGCATGATCAGTCATATTTTCAAAATCATTGCCAAAAATTTCACAATTTCTGCCAGGGTATGCAAACTGTTGAGCACAACTGTATGTAGCATTTTTGCATCACGCTTTTTAAGCAAATTCAATTTAAGGTCATTTTAAGTCAACTTAGCTGGAAAACCTTTGTTAGAAATCCTTAAATGTATGAGGTCATTCAACTTCCTTCTAACACCAAAAGATTTAACAAATAATGGCAAGTTGTTTCAAAGTAATATGTAATCTAAACGAGAAAACATATATATATATATATATATATATATATATATATATATATATATATATATATATATATATATATATAAAATCAACTTCTTTTACTTAAAGTATGTCACACCGATATGATTAAATAATGACAAGTAATTTGTTTTTCAAATACAGCTTATTTACATTACCATGGTTAATTCATCATGTTGAACCAACATAAAATTAGATTGATATTTTCTAAAAACACACAAATATACTGGTCTTCTCCTTGCAATCATCCAGAACATAGTACTGAAATAAACACACCACAAAGATGATTAAAATAGTAACGTGTATAGCATTGTGCAACATGAGCAGTATGGGAACTGTCTAAAAGATAAATGACAACAGATTACAGTATTAAAAAAAAAAAAAGTTAATTTCACAAAATGCACTTGTTTTATTCGACTGCCACCCTCCTGATTAATGCATATCAAACATTAAGATCGCAAAACATTTTCTCATAAACATCCCTTGAATGTTTGATTCAGTACACATTAAGCCCGGTTGACAGCATTTGTGACACTGTTTATTACCATGATAATTTACTTGTTTCTTATTTAAATCATCGTGGTTACAGTAAGGCACGCATGTGAATGGTGTATGTCATTTAACATTAAAATACACAATGTTTCAAAGGTATTACACTAAATGTGAACATTATATGTGATCACATGTTATAATCACTAACTGGGATTGCTATTACAGCATCATGACAATCAAGTTGTAATATTGGATACAACTGCAACCAAAAAGGTTAGAAATTGATTTTACTACACTAATATCATTTTAACACGCATATTGTTTATATCTTTTAGCCATACTTTTGAAACAATGAGTATTTTAAAGTGTATGGATTAGCCCCATTCACTTCCATTGTAAGTTACTTGACGTAACCATGATAGCTTTTTCAAGCAGGGATTTTGTGGTAATCAACATTATGCTTAAAATTCTGTCAGTTGAGCCTAACTTGTATTTAACCCATTCCTTTTAATGTCACAGCTGAGCACATCAGAATCAGAATGAGCTTTATTGCCAAGTATGCTTACACATACAAGGAATTTGTCTTGGTGGCAGGAGCTTCCAGTACATAACTATACAAAAAACAGCAACAAGACTTTTAAAAAAAATAATTAAAATTGAATAAAAAATAGATAAATAGTGAAAAGAAAAAAGTATATATAGAATACACAATAGACAATATATATATATATATATATATATATATATATATATATATATTGTCTATCTCACTCACGCACACACACACACACACACACACACACACACACACACACATATATATACATACATATACATATATACACACATACATACGTATATATACACATATATGAATACATATACATACATACATACACACATACACATACGTAGTGCAAATCTAAATTCAAATCAGTTGTGTACAGTGCAAGGGAATGTAATGGCAGAAGAGGTAGGATGTGTTGGATAATATAAAAAGACTAAGCTGTGTATTGCACATTAATTATTGCTCAAAGGGACAGTTTTAACTGTTCATGAGATGGATAGCCTGGGGGAAAAAGCTGACGGTTCTGGTGCTCAGAGCTCTGAAGCGTCGGCCAGAAGGCAACAGTTCAAAAAGGTAGTGGGCAGGGTGAGTGGGATCCAGAGTGATTTTTCCAGCCTTTTTCCTCACTCTGGAAGTGTATAGTTTTTGAAGGGGGGGCAGGGGGCAACCAATAATCCTCTCAGCAGTCCGAACTGTCGTTTGTAGTCTTCTGATGTCTGATTTCGTAGCTGAACCAAACCAGACAGTTATTGAAGTGCAGAGGACAGACTCAGTGACCGCTGAGTAGAACTGTATCAGCAGCACCTGTGGCAGGTTGAACTTCCTCAGCTGGCGAAGGAAGTACAACCTCTGCTGGGCCTTTTTCGCAATTGAGTCAATGTGGGTCTCCCACTTCAGGTCCTGTGCGTTGGTAGTGCCCAGGAACCAGAATGACTCCACTGCTGCCACAGTGCTGATTAGAATGGTGAGGGGGGGCAGTGTTGGGGGGTTCCTCCTAAAGTCCACAATCATTTCCACCGTTTTGAGCGTGTTCAGCTCAAAGATGTTTTGACTGCACCAGACAGCCAGCTGTTTAACCTCCCTTCTGTATGCAGACTCATCGTCATCTCGGATGAGGCCGATGACAGTGCAAACTTCAGGAGCTTGACAGAGTGGTCCTTGGCGATGCAGTCGTTGGTGTAGAGGGATAAGAGTAGTGGGGAGAGCACACATCCCTGGGGGCACCAGTGCTGATGGAAGTGAATTTCCCCTGTCTCACAAGCTGCTGCCTGTCTGTCAGAAATCTGGTAATCCACTGACAGATAGACGTGGGAACAGAGAGTTGGTGTAATTTAGTCCGGAGAATAGCTGGGATGATGGTGTTGAAAGCCGAACTGAAGTCCACAAAAAGGATCCTTGCATATGTCCCTGGTCTGTCCAGATTTTGCAGGATATGATGCAATTCCATGTTGACTGCATCATCCACAGACCTGTTTGCTCTAAGCAAATTGAAGGGGATCTAGAAAGGGTCCAGTGATGTCCTTCAGGTGGGCCAACACCAGTCTCTCAAATGACTTCATGAACACAGATATCAGGGTGACAGGTCTGTAGTCATTAAGTCCTGTGATTTTTGGTTTCTTTGGGATGGGGATGATAGTGGAATGTTTGAAGTAGCATGGGACTTCACACTGCTCCAGTGATCTATTGAAGATCTGTGTGAAGATGGGGGCCAGCTGGTTAACACAGGATCTAAGACATGCAGGTGAAACGCGATCTGGGCCCTGTGCTTTCCTTATCCTTTGTTTTTGAAAGTCGCGGCTCATATCATCTTCACAGATCTTAAGTGCAGGTTGAGTAGCAGGAGGGGGGAGGAGGGCGGTTGCAGGAGGTGTTGGTGTTTGTGTGAAGTGAAGGTCAGATTGGGTGTGGGGTGTGAGATTGGGCCTTTCAAATCTACAGTAGAACACATTCAGGTCGTTAGCCAGTTGTTGGTCCACCACAGGGTTGAGGGTAGGAGTCCTGTAATTCATACGTTGTTTCATGCCACTCCACACTGATGCAGGGTCGTTGGCTGAAAACTTGTTTTTCAGCTTCTCAGAGTATCTTCTTTTAGCCACTCTGATTCCCTTATTCAGTGTGTTCCTGGCCTGATTGTACAAGACTTTATCCCCAACTCTGTAAGCATCCTGTTTGGCCTGACAAAGCTGCCTGAGTTCCGCTATAAATCATGTTTTGTCATTGTTAAATGTTGAATAAGTCCTAGTAGGAATGCACATATCCTCACAGAAACTGATATATGATGTAACAGTATCTGTGAGTTTATCCAGGTCCGTGGCTGCAGCCTCAAAAACACTCCAATCCATGCAGTCAAAGCAGTCTTGTAGTTCCAGCTCTGCTTCGTTGGTCCATTATTTACAGTTCCTTACTACAGGCTTAGCAGATTTTAATTTCTGTCTGTAGGTTGGAAGAAGATGAACCAGACAGTGATCAGATAGTCCCAAAGCTGCTCTAGGGACAGAGCAATATGCATCCTTTATTGTTGTGTAGCAGTGATCCAGTATATTTCTGTCTCTGGTTGGGCATGTAATGTGCTGTTTGTATTTGGGCAGTTCACGTGTGAGGTTTGCTTTGTTAAAATCCCCAAGAATAATAATAACTGAGTCCGGGTATTGTTGTTCTGTGTCTGTGATTTGATCAGCCAGCTGTTGCAGCGCTGTGTTCACAGACGCATTTGGCGCGATATACACACTCACCAGAATAAACGAGGAAAACTCCCGCGGCGAGTAGAAAGGCTTAAAGTTAATAAAGAGCGCTTCCAAATTAGGACAGCACATCTTCTTTAACGTTGTTACATCTGTACACCAACTTTCATTGATGTAAAAGCATGTTCCACCGCCTCTCGTTTTCCCCGTTAATCCGCTCTGAACAGCTGAAAGCCCGGCAGATGTAACTCACTGTCCGGAATGGCTTCACTCAGCCAGGTTTCTGTGAAGCACAAGGCAGCAGAGGTTGACAAGTCCTTGTTTGTGCAGGTGAGGAGATGTAGTTTGTCTGTTTTGTTAGGGAGAGAGCGGAGATTCGCTAGATGAATGCTCGGCAGCGTTGTTCGAAAGCCCCGCCGACAGAGTTTGACCAGCGCGCCTGCTCGTCTCCCTCGCCTGCGTCTCATAGCGCGTTTAAACAACACAGCCGCGCCTCCGACTAAAATGTCAAACAAAACGTCCGAATATTCAAAATCCGGGAAAAGATTGACTGGTATATGCTGTCAAATGTTCAGCAGTTCGTCTTTGGTAAAACTGACTGGAAAAAGATTACTAAACACAGGACAAACCAACAAAAACAACAAAACAGTAGAAGCGCTCCACACCGAGGTGGCCATCCACGGCACCATCATGATGTAAATGATCCCACATCCTAACTGTGTGCAACCAATGTCCATCCAAATCAACAGGCACTAAAAGCAGAAAGAAAAACAAACAAACAGAGAAATTACAAGTCTTACTAAAAACTTCATATTGCAGAACCTTTCAGTGGAGGTGGAAACAGAATCAGCCATGTTCTTCCACTGTTTTCAAAGCAGAAAAACTGTCCAATTAGCTGACAATGTCTGAACGCAATTAACAGGCAACTGTGCAACTTGTCTTGCTGCTATATGGAATGATGGATATTCACATGTTGATAAAGTTAAAAGAGAAAAAAATTGAAAAACCCATGAAAGGTCACTCGATGGATGATCATATACTTGTGAAATACACGGAGCATGTGTATTTATACTTAAGAAAAACTTGCATAGTCTGTGGAGGTAAAAAAGTGACCAGCCACCCCCTCTCGCGCATACGCGAAAACGGGATCGCCGCACGTACACCGATCAGCAACAACATTAAAACCACTTGCCTAATATTGTGTAAGTCCCCCTCGTGCTGCCAAAACAGTGCCAACCCGCATCTCAGAATAGCATTCTGAAATGCTATTCTTCTTACCACAATTGTACATAGCGGTTATCTGAGTTACCGTAGACTGTCAGTTCGAACCAGTCTGGCTACTCTCTGTTGACCTCGCTCATCAACAGGTCATTTCCATCCACAGAACTGCCCCTCACTGGATGTTTTTTGTTTTTGGCACCATTCGGAGTAAATTCTAGAGACTGTCGTGCGTGAAAATCTCAGGAGATCAGCAGTTACAGAAATACTCAAACCAGCCTGTCTGGCAACAACAATCATCCATTATCTAATCTGTCAATCGTGTGGCAGCGGTGCAGTGCATAAAATCATGCAAATATGGGTAAGGAGCTTCAGTTAATGTTCACATCAACCATCAGAATGGGGGAAAAAAATTGTCTGATTTGGACCGTGGCATGATTGTTGGGCTTCTCAGAATGGCATTCTCGATCGTTCTTGCATATCACGTGGTATGTAGTAAAATACTTTCAAATTTGATTAAGGTTTGCTTAATTTTAACTGACAGTTGACACATTACATAATTATTCATTCATTGTTTACATCAATCTGAGTTGATGATATTACTTACATTTTTGTGGTGCACACATTAATTCATTTTAAGCAAAACAAAAAATGTCGGAAATAAACAATGTTTTGAGAAAAGCTATTTATCTTAAAATGTTGTTGTTGAGCCAACAAATAATTGTTTTCAATGTGTGTCAGGCCAGCACCAGTAACACACCTCCCTCCACAGGGAACAAACTGACTTCCTGTCAGTTTGGGATTAAAGGTTCACGCTGGAAATATCAATGTTCAATCATAATACCTTTATTTGCGTACATGTGTGGATAAGAAATGCAATAAGAATTTTCCTCTGAATTCGAATGATGCTGTGGCCCAAAGTATTTGTACACTTAAAAAATGCCACACTCAAAAATGCATGAATGTCATTGCATGATGGAACAAAATATCAAACCAAGTGGGATTTTTTTAAAGAAAGATATCAGAAGAACTATTTTCAAGCTAAAAACTATCTTGTTAGGTTTTAAATGATAAAACTATTGATATACTGTTACAAATTTAAGACAAAGGGTGTTTGGACATGTTTTGGTTGTTGAAACTTTAGTGAAACACGTCCATAGTTAATGTGATGAACTACGTTCATTCATAAGGTTTTGTTCAATGTGCTTAAAGGTTTTGATACTTTTGGGGTCACTTTGTGTCATGCATGAACTAAGAAAGTGAGACGCTTCATTTTACAGAAAAAAACAAAATATATATGTATACAGTGATATTCACATTTAGCAGAAAGTTTGCCTAGTTCCTTCAAGCTCTGCAGTTCCATGTTCCAACACACAAAACAAACGTATACCATAAACAACACCTACCTGAGTAAGGACTATACTTAACAACACTGATATACTACTTTTTAAACTTTTTAATTGGGTCACTTTCACAGGTACATTACTAAGGGTTAGTCACTGTTTTCCTTGTATCGTGTTATTTTCCAGCTCTCTACACAAAATCAAGGTTTGATCATTCACCCCGTCTCAGTAATTAATATTTAGTAAGATGAATTGCTTCTCTCTAAAGGGCGAGAGCTGACAGGGGCCGAAAAGCCAGCAGCAGAGGAGACAGACATTGATGCAGAGGAACTACCCCTCCCTGACAGCACAATGGATGAGTTCAGTCGTGGAGTCACTGACCTAGATGCAGCCAAGAAAGAGGACAATGTCACCAATGACACAAAGGTATCTCGCTACAACTCCCTTGCCCTCTTAATTATTCAATCTATATCAATATTTAACCATGATTTTCTATAATGTAGGTTGTAAAAGTAGTTACAAAACTGGTGTGTATCAGCATTTACAAACATGTCCCTTGCACTGTTTCCAGTTAACTTCAGTAATCGAGGGAAGGTTATTCTGCATGTTTTCATTGCAGATTAGGTTGTTTTATACTCATGGTGACACAGCCTGAGGTCCAGATGCAGCTCTAAATACATAAGCATAATCTTAGAGTGTGAAAGATGCTGTGCTGCAGTGGATTATGTAGTTTTACTTTGACCCTGCTTAGATGAAACCATATACAATACACATTTAAAAGAATTCATTCATAAATTGTAGTAAAAATATAATGAGTAAAAACAATGTAGGAAAACATGCCTTGATTATTTTTACTGGTAGCAATTATTTTCAACTTTATAACAGTAGCTGTTCGAAATCATGATTCCTCTGATTAAAAAAAGCGCTTCTTTCAGAGAAATTTCATAAATATGGAGATGTATATCAAATAGAGGTAGACTGATATATCGGTTTGACAGATTATTCTGTGCTGATATTTGCTTTTTGGAACTATCGATTATCGGCAATCTATGCCAATAGTTGCTGATATTTTTTTTTTTTTTTTTTTTTTATCATTTCGTCATTTTAAAATAAGAGTCTCAGTTGTGTTTTGTGCTTGTTTATACTTAAAAGTGCTGTGTTATGCACCAAATCTTCATTTTTTCTGGTTATTATTGGGAGTTTGGTTGAACAATAAACTGCATCTGAGATTTTATTCATTTTGGACTTTCTGTGCCTGCCATTGTAAGGAAAGAACAAGAATTTTTTTTGACATTAAATAAATCTATTTGAAAAACGGTTTGCCAATTTACCATCTGGATTTTAAAAATGACATGGGTACGACAATGACAAACATTCTAATAGAGCTGGACTTTTACGATTTGAGTCAGCCTGAAAATAGCATTATGAACATTCAGATATTGAATGCGAGCTTTCCGTGCTTGCCTCCGTTAGGGTAAACATAGCTTTTGTTCTAGTTCGCTGAAGGCTGTTTATCTTTCCTCCCAGGCATAATTTTGTGGGTTCGGTGCATCAGTGTCTGAGATGATTAGGCTGGAATCATGTCTAAGACTGATAAGACACTGCTCTCCTCAGGAAATTATAATGTCAGAAGTGTTTGGGTTGTCTCAGATGGTTGTTCCATGATTTATAAGTTAGTCATAAACATTTTGAGGACTTTTACTCTGAGCCAGCTGGAGCACAGAAATCTCTGCTGTGTCCTTATTTCATTTAGTTTCAGATAATTTTTACCCTAATGGAAATTTGTGCACTTCAATGTTATATAAAAAATAAAAAAAGAGGTGTGATTTAGTCTAATGGCTTAAACAATACTTGTCCTGATTCCCTAGAAAGAGACTATGGAACAGTTTACACTTTGCAATAACATCTGACTTGGTTGATCAGTTGCAAAAAGAAAAGAAAAAAACCCACAGGTGAGAGAGATTGCTGTTTACACCTGGTATTAGCATTACATTGCCAACATACGTAACTTACTACACTCACTGAGCACTTTATTAAAAACAATATGGTCCTAATAAAGTGCCCGATGTGGTCTTGTGCTGTTGTAGCCCATTGAAATACTCAAACCATCCCGTCTGGCACCAACAATCATGCCACGGTCGAAATCACTGAGATCACATTTTTCCCCATTCTGGTGGTTGATGTGAACATTAACTTAAGCTCCTGACTCATATCTGTGTGATTTTATGCATTGCACTGCTGCCACATGATTGGCTGATTAGATAATCGCATGAATATGTAGCAGTACAGGTGTTCCTAATGAAGTGCTCAGTGAAGGGGGGGAATTTGGCCAGGACACTGGGGTTATACCCCTACTCTTTACGAGAAGTGCCCTGGGATTTTTAATGACCACAGAGAGTCAGGACCTCGGTTTAACGTCTCATCCGAAAGACGGTGCTTTTTTTTTTACAGTATAGTGTCCCCGTCACTATACTGGGGCATTAGTGTACACCAGTGTGTTGCTTGACACATTGTAAAAAAAAAAAAAAAAAAAAAAAAAAACAAGTGAAAAGAGTAAAGAAAAATAAAGGGAGTGCAATTTTTTTTTTAAATATTTTTTGTTAAAATCAGGTTAACATGTATAATGCGATTCCTCCACTCACATGGGCCCACAGTTAAAATTGGCAATCATTTTGGATTTTTAGAGAAAATATTTTATGTAAGAGGATTTTAAAAATCTGAATGATTTTCTCTTAAATAAGCTAACTAATCTGGAACCAGACCTTGATTTTTGGCTTCACAACATTTAAAAAAAAAAATTCACCTATAAATACAATTTTTAAAGGTGAGTTCTGGTGTGTGCTTGCTTGTTTAACATGCATAGTGGAACAAATTACCATGTTTATGGTGTTTCTTTTTCTGCCTGCTGTTAATTAGAGCAGCAAATCTCTATTTCACCCCACCATATTGTTTATAGAAAACAGGCAGATGTTTTCTTAAAAAGAGATAATTTGTGAGTTTTTATAACTCTGAATGGAGTTCCTCTCTGAGCTTTGGAAACTGAATGGGCATAGGACTTGCCTGGATCCCATTTTATGAGAAACTGCATGTGTGTTTTGGTGGGTTTTTCAGACAACGGCTGCTGAATAACTAATAAGAGAGGATCATTCCTTCTCATGAACGGTGCTGAACTTTACCCAATGTCAGTCCGCCTCAAAACCACAATCATGAAGTCTTGAGCCAACCCACTGCTGAGGGAATATCAAATATAGACAAGTGTAGCTCTGATCTTATCAGACTGTCTCTGCCTGGCAAACAGCCAAGTTTCTGCCAAGAATTAGCTCCCTTTAGTCATTGGGCACATATATCACCTGGAAGCAGGAAAAAAGTCTACTCACAAAATCATCCAGACCCCCAAGGAGTTGGACATTATCTACTGTAGTTATACTTAAGGTAAAGACATATGCTTTCTTCAGAACCTAGTTAATTGCCGAGAATTTTAAGGCAATACATGAGTTCTCTCACTGTTCCAAAAGGTAGGCATCCTAATTATCCTGTCTCTTTAGATACCATAGGCACTTTGGGCTGAACGGATCTCGTTGTGGCTTTGTGTCATTCTGTACCGATCCAGGTTTGCTGGCATGGTTACAGTTTCTTTTTCCGTTGGGGTGCTGCAAAGATTAAATAGACTGACTGGGCAAGTGACCAATCGTTATTCGCCACCAGCAGAGTATAGCTAGCTAAGCCGTGCTGAGAAATCCGAACCAGGAACTAATTGTTCTTTGCCGAAACATGCTCAAGTGAAAATGCTATTCATTGTGCCCCAAACCATTCGGCCTGTTAGTTGAAAAGCTGCTATTGTTTTGACCAAATTTGAATGCACAATTGCATGTACCCTTAGCAAAGGGTGTGTAGAGAAGAATCCCAGTTTGCATTTCTACTCAGCTCAGCGAAAACAAATTCAAGATGGCGGACAGAAAAGGTGAGATAAATGTTGATCATAAATATTCTGGTATTTCATTCAATACCGGTATCGATAAAAATAGTTTGGTGTAATTAAAATTTATTATTGTACCCCATATTGTGTGTGCTATGCATTTTAATGCTTAGTAGAGTACCACAGTGTTAGTTTAGCAACATGTTAGCACCAAACTTTAGTCATGTCTCCCATACACTTAATCAGAGCATCTTGTACCAATGTGCATACAGTATGTAGAGGTTAGGAAGAAGCTAGCTGCCTATGTAAGTGCCCATGTAGGTTCCAAAACTAGGTTTTGGAAGAAAACTGTAGTCTTTCCATTTTTATTCTCAGTGTCCATCCGGATCAAACTGTGCATTTAGAAAAGGGTTTGGAGATGGGATTTTGAGGAATCACAGTACCGAGATGCTCTTCAAGAGCCCTCAGGCCTATAAATGCTAGATGGTGCCCAAAAGCCATTATGTCATTCAAAGCAAAGGTAATTTCTCTGGATAATTAATGATGGCCTGAGTTCAGCTCATGTAGGAGACAGCTTTGCTTTTGCCCTAGTGCTCAATTTCAGCATCCTCAGCAGTGGATTGCTGTTTAAATCAGACTGGTTGTTACACATTTTTGGGGCAGCCAGAGGATGTTTAATTCCTCTGTGCTCTTATACTTGTGCTTGCTGGGATTGGGGATGGGAATTTTTAACAATTCTGGTTCCAATTCCCTTTCGTTATTCCGATTACATTAACGATTCTTGGTTAACAAACCATCACTTTTGAGTCCTAATTATATACTGAACAAAAATACTAAAAAACAATACTATTTTTATATAACAACAATTATTTATACCTTTATATGATAAAAGTAAGTCATTAACAGTACCCACAGTAACTTTTCTTGGTTCATTTTGCGTTAGATTTGACCAGTTCTGTTAGGGAGTGAGTCATTAGATTTATTCAGACCAATAATTTGTGAGTTTGTGACTTTAATTTTTGAGTCACTTTATCACACATCACTATAAAACAAGAGTTTTATATTTATTCTTCATTGCATGTATTCATTAACATCCTCTTGTTTGTTTTCCCTCTAAACATGTAAATTTTTTGGGATTTGAGAGGAGAGATAAAGGAACTGACTTTGAAAGGGAAAGGCATTCAGCTTCAAGAGCCTCTGCAATCAATTTAGTTTTATCACCTAAATGTCTGTCTAACATGAACTCTTAAGAGACCCACTCATTTCCTACCTAGAAGAGTTAGAGCCTCTTTATGCTGACAAATGTTGTTTTATTCCAACCTCGATAAACTTGTATTCTGGCAAACCAACGTGTTGTAATTCAAGAATGACAAAAGAAAAACAGTATAAGGTGCTTTGTCAGTGCCCTCTCTAATCGCTAATAAATGGAGAGATTGAAAGAAATTGAACAATTTATTTTACTATTGTTGTACTATTCAGGCATAGAGTAGCCTTTGCTCTTTATACAACAAAGCACTAACCATTGGGACAGATATTGAATCATCCCTGCCAGGAAACAATAGATGCTTAAATATAGCAAACTATAAATGAATTTCAACCAAATAACTTTGGCCTTGTTGAGATGCATAGTCTAGTCACAGTCTGATAAAGCTTTGGCATTTCGCACTCAGCGATCTTTCAAAAGTTATTACAAACACTTTTGTCTTCGTAATTCATTCAGTAATACATTTAGATTGCTTTCAAAAGGATGCATGATAATTCAATGCATGATTAGTTAATTTGCTTCCATCCATATGCTGATGGTTTCCAGTGACATTTAACATTACTTTGAATGCGTGAAAGACAGTAAAAAAGCCAGCCATTTACGGTCGCACTTAATCATCTTTAGTGATGGATATGATATTTAATAGCTGAAACCTCTTTTGATTCTCCTTCAGACAGTATGTCTGAAAACTGTCCTGTCTTGAGATATTTAATGCCAACTTTTATTTTACCTGGTCCTTAATGAACCACCAGAGTGCAAAAGGATCCTTTATAAACTTGAAATGACATGCTTAAAAATGCAGTTATTTGAGATTGTTTGATCTTTTGGGTTATTGTGCTATACCCTATGGATCCTGATGTATCAATAGAGGAAATCCATGTGGACATGTTCTTATAGACACACCACTGTTGTCAGGTCTTTTTGAAGTTTATTATTGTCTAGGGTGTGCCAGTACCCTCAGGCAACGTACAATGTCATATCTACCAGTGTGTTCACAATGTCATTGTCTCTTGCGACTTGGTTTCAGACGTTGTCTTGAATCAGTGAGGTTAGTGACAAAGGCAACGGTGTTCGCTTACATGCATAATGTCACTGGTGTTTAGATCTTTCAGCATTCTATTCCATTCCCCAAATGACCTGTTCATGCTCTTTTATACAAGAATAGCTTGGGTACTTAATTGTTTATGCTCTTATTTCAACACTACCCTTAATGTCTAATCCCATAACACACTGTCGACACCGGGCACGGCTGTTGACGTGCCGCGCCGCAATGGCTTGAGGCTGTCTACACTGGACCATCGAAATTAATAATCCAAATGACGTGCAGAAAGCACAGACCAATCAGATGTGAACTTGAGTATACTTTACCAAGGGTTAAACAGGGAAAATAACCTGTATTCTTATTTATTTTCAATGGAAAATGCTAGTATAAACATTTACTTATTATGTAATTATTACTGTAATGTTATTGTAGCTAAAGCTGCATATACATTTGGTTGGACACAATGGACGCTTCCAGTGTAGACAGCTTCATTGATGACTAGCTGCTCACGTACAGTGTAGATAGTGTGTAAAAACTTGCCAGTCATGACTACATATTCTGCATTTGTTATTTTCTAGCCCTCGTTGTTTATTGTACTACATATAGCAGGGTGTTAAAAGGGAAAACAGTGCCCTTGTGGTGGAGTTGTTGTGGGTGTGGTAAACAATGGGCGGTTGTGGTGAATGACAGAGAAAGGCAGTACGATCAAAGAGGAAGGGTGGGCTGCCCTTTTATCGAACAGATCCATCACCCACATGTTTTATTTTCTCAGGTCTGCACCACCACTTCTGTTCAAGATGCCTTTCCATTTTCAGATACAGTGCTGTTCAAGAGCCTAAATTCACTTGTAAATGTACTTCAGTTTAGCACTTTTTTAATTTAATACACTTTTTCATTACAAATTATATTACCTGCATATCGATTTTAGTGAAAAGTTTTCCCTCCTAACACCCTGCTATAAGCAGCATGATTGCTTAAAATTGCTTACTAACCTTATCTGTGTGAAGTTACATCCAGTATTACAACTTCGTTGTCATGATGACGTAATGCTGGCATAACCCATAAACTGCTAAGTGCTGTAACGCTGGTAAATCCTAGCTAAACATGTCCATAGACATTCAATCTAATTTTCAGTTCAAGCACCACCCTTGTTGTTTCATTGAATATCTAAGTTTCTGAGTGGACTAGAAGCTCAATCTCGGTGTCATTATAAATCTGAGATCCACTCCTTTGCGATGATAAAACTTTTATCATCAATAGTCGAAAACATATTTTCTGATTATTTGTTTTGCATGCTTTTCCTTCTGGATGGCATATTTTGTTCTGGACATCTAAGATATAACATTGGATTATTCAGCCTGGCAAGCTCACAGACAAAAATGGCTCATTTGTTTTAGAAAACTTCCTAAGGTAAAAGCAGATACAACGTTTTTAGCTATTTGGGGCTTACAGCAGCAGTTATTGGAGCATAAATGAGACGTTTGTATTTGATGACTTACAGAAATCATATTTCACTTTGTGATTCTTTTGAAAATCTTTCAAACTGTGATAGAACAACAAAATTAAGCTTTCATTTTATATATGACTTGTCCATTTATGTGCTATGTGAAGGACTTTTCGGTAACACTTTCAATGAAGCACATATTTATAGTGCACTGTAAATGCATTATACTGCAAATAATTATAACTACAATTATAATACATCATAAGACTTCCCCATAGTTATACTTTAGAGTATAATGTATTATAACACAAGCAACATCCAATTTTAATGCAGCAGAAGCTATAAAGCTAATCGTCAAAAGGGTTTATGACATGATCATATTATAAGTGCTCTTTGCCTGCTTTAAATTACAAAAGCAAAAGTTTTCTTATAAACAGCCATACAATAAACATGTCACATACAATACATTTCAAGTCAAACGTATACAGTGAAAGTCAGCAGCCATATCACCCTGCAGCTCTTGCCTGGTTGCCCACTAAAGCTAAGCAGGGTTGAGCCTGGCCAGTACCTGGATGGGAGACCATCTGGGGAAAACCAGGGTTGCTGCTGGAAGTGGTATTAGGGAGGCCAGCAGGGGGTGTTCACCCTGCGGTCTGTGTGGGTCCTAATGCCCCAGTATAGTGACGGGAACACTATACTGTAAAAAAGCAGCGTCTTTCGGATGAGACGTTAAACCGAGGTCCTGACTCTCTGTGGTCATTAAAAATCCCATTCCCCCCATTGGCCCCTATCTATCATTGCCTCCTAATCATCTCCATCCCTGAATTGGCTACATCACTCTACTCTCCTCTCCACCAATAGCTAGTGTGTGGTGGGCGTTCTGGCACACTATGGCTGCCATCGCATCATCCAGGTGGATGCTGCACACTGGTGGTGGTTGAGGAGATTCCCCCTATACTATGTATAGCGCTTTGAGTGCCTAGAAAAGCGCTATATAAATGTAAGGAATTATTATTATTAAAGTTATTTATAAAATAAGTCTCCAAATAAGATGCACAAACATTAAAGTTTATTGAATAGAGTCCAGTATAGAATCAGTTTGATTTATTTTCTTTTTTTTTTTTTTTACATATTTAGAGTTTCAGATATATTTGAAGCTTTCAGCTTTACAAGTGTTTTTCGTAATATCTCAAATGTTTATATAAGTATATAACTTCCAGCATGACTTGTAATGTCTTATAACCACTTAAAAATATCTTATGGATGTTTAAAGTGCTTTTGTCACTTTACTTAAAGCATACCAATTATACAGTATATATTGCAAATATATATATATATATATATATATATATATATATATATATATATATATATATATATATATATAATACATTATAACTTCTGCAGATAAAATCAGATGTTGCTTGTGTTATAATGCATTATACTCTAAGGTATAACTATAAATAGGCAAGTATTATAAAGTATTATAATTGTGGTTACAATTATTTATGAGAAGTTATGACATAAGGTGTATTATGAGACATTACTAATGCATTATAATGCCTTTACCATACATTAAAAATATGGGCTTCATAGAAAGTGTTACCGACTTTTATATAAATATTTCTACCCCATTACCTCTAGAAAGCACTGATTTTCAACGTGAATGATCTGAGGCCTTATTTGTGTTATTTCAAGCAACATAAATGCAGAAGTGATTGTTAACTCTGAAAAGATCAGATTCTAAGCTTTCAAATGATAACTCATATGCCTGTCTTATGTATACAGTGACTTTACAGTGATTTGTGGCTGCTTAAACTTTTTTTGTGGTAAAGTGCCCCCCTTTGGGCTCTCCTGTGGGTCCATAAAGTTTTAAGGGGTTTTAATAAACGAGGGACAATTTTTGGTGGAAATCAACTTTATGCCAAAAGTGATGTCGATTGAGATTAATTTGTAATGAACCGAATCATTACGTAAAGACATTACTGTCAACTTAAATGGCTGTTTTAATGTTGCTTTAAATGTGTAAATTTGCTTAGTGACCTTAAAATAGTGCAGATTATTAAACATTTATTATTAATTTTACGTTACATGTTTCTATGATTTTAAAGATTTCAAAATCTTAAATTTATTTCCAGGTTTAAATTTGAATCCCAGATTTTCAGTGTAAACATTTGAACTGTGCTGTATGTCTTTAAAACTGTCAAGGACAGCTAGAAAAATCCAGTGTACATAAGCTTTTTAGAGGAGGCAGCCATCTGCTTAGCAGAACGCCCTAAGCAGAAAGGTAATGAGGGCATATTTGTGGCTGCCAGCACATATCACCCAGTGCAGCTGTGAGAAGAACATTGCTCTTCACGTTTAGCCTTAAGTGCTCGTGGTTCTCCACTAGGGTACAGCCAGCACTTCAGACATTCAGAAGAGCTGAGATATTTCACAGGTTCAAGAGAGAGGTTTTTATGTGTCTGTTCTATGAGTTATACTGCGCTTTGCACCCAAGCTTGTGTTTTTTTCACAGTTCTATTGTACATGCTGCTGAGTGTCATTTCGTGTCTGGAATATCAAACAAACTCTGAAAAAAAAAAAAAAAAAAAACTCCTGATTTACATTCAGGTCTTTAAGTTTGTTTCTTGGTTAATGAATGTGCTGCCTTGTTAGGCCCCCCGATTGTTTTTGCCAATTAGCATAGAAATTGTGTGCTTGAGAAAAGCTTACAATGTAATACTCAGCATATTTTTATTTATTTTTCAAGCAAGCTGTGCAGACATCCTTAGACAGCAGTGGATTTTGTTGTGAAATCTAATCTACTTTTAAATGATTTGCTTTAGTACAGTTCCCATCCCAGACTATCAGAGACCTCAGGACATTTTAATTTTACTTTTGCAAGCTAGATAGGTAGTATTTTGATGTTTAGATGTTTATTTGTAAATGTTTCTTAGAGATTATTCCTAAGTATTACATTGGTCTGCTTATCTGCTCTGTAAATTCAACTTTCTACACATTTTTCAGTGATGACCTTGACTAGTTGGTATAGTAGCCTCAGACAAAATGTGACAGTTTGGTCACTGACCATCTGGTGCACAATGCAAACAAATTTGGTAAGCGCTGGCTGAAAATGGTCAGTTTCAATCTGATTGCCTGGAAACAAATGTGCAAGGTACCGTGTTGATACAGAGAGTGGTTTGGGAAGAACTAATCACTAGATTTGCTAGAGTTTGGTTAGGTTGCATCAAATCGTGAAAAGATACATGATGTTTGTTTGAGGTGCTTAGTAGCAAGTTCAAGTCCATCTGTGAAAAAATCTGTAATTATCTGTACTTTAATATGGACAGACATTTGGATTAGAAAGTCTACAAACATTTCTGCTATTAATTTTTTTACAGTATTTTCTGTACACACTGCAGTTGGAATTTGAAGTTTGAGTTAATAGCGAAACATACTATACACAAGCTACACATGCTCGATTTCATCAGTTAAGAAAAAAAAACTCATACGCATTGCAGTCTCAACATTGCCACAATGGGCGCAATAGCGAACAGTGTTATCTGTCCTCTTCTACAGTATGTTTTCTCTTTTCAAGCCTAGAATGTCAAGGAGGAGCAACAGTTTGAGAATATTGCTGGCCAAGTAAGTTAAAGTCACTATGTTTATAGAAACTTACCTGAATAATAACACATCCAGTTTAATGGCACAGACTTTTGAACGATACACTATTGCACCTTTGAGAACTAAGGGTTTATTACCGCCACAGTAATGCAAGAATGCACATTAAACATGTTCAACCACAGTACCGCCGCTCCCTATACGCATATTACGAAATCTGCATTGGGAACCAACTCACTAGGGGGGCCACCAGAAACTCCACTGGCTGCCAGTACTCACACATTAAACATTATTGAAGGACCCGGTAGGAGTTGCGAAACACAGACGATTGCCTCGCGCTCGCAGTATCGATGCCCGACGATTGCGGAGATCTGCATAGGACATCGATTTGGCCAGCGGCGGCCCTTTTAACCAGACTGTTTGTTGGCCATACATTGGCAAAGCACTTGCGTTTGCATATGTGTATTTACGTAAAGTACGTTTCTGGCCTTAAAGATCAAACACATCCTTCCTATCTTAATAGGTGGTTCTTGGGCAGAATTAAATGCAGAGTAGACCAGACTTTATGCCAATAGTCAAAAGTCTGGCTGCAAAAGACTAGTGTTTTTACAGTCTGAATGAGATATAAATCTCATAGAAGTTAAACATGCATGACTCTTTTATTTTATTTGTTTTCTTCGAGTTTCTTTGGCATGCCTGCCCTAGTCAGTGCACTAGCTGTGAACCTTAACATTGAGTAAAAAAAAATTCGGTAGCTACTGTAATAATGGCTAACCATGAGCTCAATCTTAGGTTAATCTTTAATTCTCCTCCTCGTCCTCTCTGTAGTTGGTATTCACCACCCTGAGGCCTGAATAATTGAATAGGCTGAATCGAAAACAAACCAGCTGTTGTGTAAAATGTCTTTTTGAAAATACGTGTAGCCTGCTAAATGGCCTCAGAAAATGTAGAGCTGTATTAAAGCATTTTATTTGTACATCCAATAACCACTGACCAACAGTGACTTAATTCCACAAGCATGCAGTAATACACTGCATTAAGTGGAATTGTCGTAGTTTTCCCCCAGTCTTTGTTGATCAGTTCCTCATCTGCTTTTTTGTATCTCACGTTTTTCTCTTTCTATTTCATTGTGTGTTCAAGGTTTAATTTCACTCTTTCTCTGAGTTTGCTCTGTCAAACTGCTGGTTAGGGACATGCACAATTGAGTGTTGTCATAGCAATATGAGTCTTGTTTGCTCTTAATATGACACACTGGTGGGACTTGCTGTTTTGTTTGGGCGCAAAATCTAGATGATCTGCAGTATTTGTTGTGGTGCAGGAAGACCCTGAGTAAGAGAGAGGCACAAAAAACATGTCTACATATTTGTCCACTGGTGTGAGAGAAATTAACTCAAAACTGCCCAAAATGTCAGAGCACTGCCACTGTGGGGGTGTATATGTAATATGTACAGCAGTGAGGTTTTCTTCTCTATATGATCTATGATTGACTTCAAAACACATTCAGTAAAGTCATCATATACATGTAAATGCACAATTACTGTTGGAAAAATTCCAGTGTAACAATGTGATTTAAGAACTGAGCATGAAGCATTTACTCGTTTCCATTAACCGTGGTATAAATATTGGGGAGGTTTTTTTATTTATTTATTTATTTTATTTTTTTTATTATTATTACTTTAAACAGTAATGAGAAGGAGATTTATTTCACATGGGAATTTGGGGAGAAAAGTGCTCGATTGTCTTAATTGTCATTAAAAAAACAATTCACAATATAGGACATCTTAATGGTCATGCACAAAGGCTTCATTTTCTTTATTTCATTTTCTTTCATTTCTTTTATGCTTTTACTTTTAATTTTGAGGTGAAAACCCAGACATTTCTTTTCTAAGATTAATCCATAAAGCTGTTTAGAGCAAAAATAGAAAAGGCTGAAATCTACTAAACAAGTTTGAATAGAGGGTGAACGTAAAGTGGTTTGAGCTGAATTATTTGCAGAAAATAGTGAAGAAGAAAAAGAAGTTCTTTCTTGCAGATACTGTGCAGCATAATGACAGCATAATGCAACAACAACAAAAAAACTGTATTGCTTGGTTCTAAAGTTAAAAAATAAATGGCTCCAATCTCAAAGCTTCCCATAGCAAACTGTTTCCCTTCTGTCTATAATGATAATCTCAGTGCTTTTCAATAGATTTTAATTTCTCTTTTATTTACAATTCAGCATCTCTTGTGCTCTGTGTGACAGCAAAGGTTTAGAGAGGTCAAACCACCTGTTTGGTTTTAAGTCCCTTGGCAGTGCGTTTTGCAGTCAATCACTGTTTTCCTTTGAGACTACTCCTTTTTAAATTGCTCCATTTTTACTGGTCCATCTATCTCCCACTTTCCTGCACTGATAAATTTTGGCTGTATCCCAGCTGAGCAGTTTGGGTCATACTGCTTATGTGCCACCACAGAATACAAAATGAAAAATACATCATTATCAAGGCCTGTTGACATGCAAACTCTGACTCTATTTATCAGAGCTTTTGTATGTCTCACTGACTGTATTACTCATCAGGGTTCCGGAAGTGTTTGTTGAGCTGTGAGATGGTACAGTTTGAAATCTGTAAGATGTATTCGTTAATGAATCATTCATTAAGAATATGTTAATTCAATAAGAAAATATTCATTAAGTGCATCCAACTGCTTCCTGTGGCCATGGTTGGTTTTCAGATACTAAACATGCTAAACATGCAGCGTGTTCAATCCAGACACACTGTTCTTAGCATAAATTATTTTACCTGTCGTGTATTTTATCGTGTTGATACACTCACCTCAAACTAACAGAGTATTTAATTATTTAATCATGCTCATGTCATGCTCAAATTACATTTTTGTTTAGTTTACGTCAAAAGATGAGCTGAAAATATAAGACACACTATGCAGATTTTTCAAGCAATGAATTCAGTTGATGTCACCAGGATCTCGTAGATTCACTGTGAGAGCAGGTGTTGTTTACAATGTGCCATTTTTCTGCACTACCCAAATAAATAGCTGTCAGGATGTAGGCACACACAGTAGGCAATCTTCATCAGCAAACCGAAACAGCTCACCAGTGTTTGCCCAGCCAACATGTAAGATATGAAAGATACAGTGTGAGGAGCAGAGGTGATCCTCTGGAACATCTTTTTCCCCAATACACTGCTCTCAATTGTGTTTGAGCCTGGATGAATGGTTTTCTGGGAGTACAGATTGGGCGAAATTTGGGCATTTTAAATCAACATTGGACAGTAGTCGTCAATACTCGGCAACTTGCTACATGGTACCTAGTGCAAGTTATGGAAAATATGGTATAAAAACGTTTGAGTTTGCATTTTGTCTACATATGATTTTCTTGCCTAAAGTTGTATAATATAGGGGAGACCAGGGCTGGTTGAGACACTTTTTATGTTTTCAGTGTAGATTTATTTTTGAAAGTCAATTTCTGTAAAGCCACACACAGTACATTGAAGTCTTGTTTACAAAAAAGCTATTGAACATTTTCACCATTCTTGCCCAGGAAAAAATATACAGTTCATTCATGACAACTCTCGGAAGGATTTAGCATGTTAATGTGTGTATGGCATATTAATAGGATTTGGTCCTGGCGGACTAGATCTGCTACACTGATGCTGCTGCTGAGCAAGTATAAAGACTTACTACTGCTATATAACATACACAGACACACTGAGTTAATAATGTTGACAAGCTGCTGCTGCTGCACAATTAGAAAAACACAAGACATTCTTCATTAATCATTCATGACATGCTGCTGCACAATTAGACAATTGCAGATCTACCAACAAGACTTGTGTACTGCTGCTGCACCGAAGAGCCATGTTCACCGCGTGTATGCTAGCTAGGTGTGCTTTGGCCTGCTTGTCCGAAAGGCTTGAATGGCTAGTGACTTGACTCATAATGTGTCTGGGCCAGGAAAGCCCAGAGCTTATTTAACTAGTGACCTAGCCTAGCTATGTGTGGATTTATTTAAACAAATGACCTAAGATAGCGATGTGTGCCAGTGCCTTGATAAAGACACACTTCTTTTTGTCATGGCCAAAGCAGACCTTACCGTGCAAGCTGTTACAAGAAAAAGCCCAACAAACTTCTAAGCAAATAGTATTTTCAGAGAAAACTCTCACAGTGCGCTGCAGTGAAACTGGCTTACATGCAAACTGAGCAAATTTACTGTTGTTTGTCATGTTTTTTCACTCTTTCACGATCAGTTTTACCAGGGATGAACTGCTGAATATTCGACAGAGCATACTTGATAATGTTTTGCCGGTGTTAGGTTATTCTGACGTTTTGTTAGACATCTTAGTTGGAGGCACAGCTGTGTTCTACAAGCACTCCAAGAGACGCAAGCGAGCGAAGCTCGCCGGCCCACACTTGAAGCTCTGTCAACACGGTTTAGGACTCCACTGCAGAGTATTCATCTGCCGAATGTCCACTCCATCACCAACAAAATGGACAAACTGCTTCTGCTCACTCAAACAAATAAGGACTTTTCTAACTCCACTGCTCTGTGTTTCACGGAAACCTGGCTGAATGAAGCCATCCCGGACAGCGTGTTACATCTGCCGGGCTTTCATCTGTTCAGAGCGGATCGCATTGCGGAATCACCGGGGAAAACGAGAGGCGGCAGGACATGCTTATACATCAACGAATGTTGGTGTATAGATGTAACAGCATTGAAGAAGATGTACTGCCCTAATTTAGAAGCACTCTTATCAACTGTAAGCCTTTCTACTCGCTGCGGGAGTTTTCCTCGTTTATTCTGGTGAGTGTTTACATCCTGCCACAAGCATGCGTGAATGCAGCGCTGCAGAAGCTGGCTGATCACATCACAGACATGGAGCAACAACACCTGGACTCTCTTATTATTCTGAAAGATTCTAACCTCACCTGTGAACTGTCAAAATGCAAACACATCATATGCTCCACCAGAGACAGAAATATACTGGACCACTGCTACACCACTGTAAAGGTGTTGCTCTGTCCCACGTGCAGCTTTAGGACTCTCTGATCACTGTCTGGTTCATCTTCTCCTGACCTACAAGCAAAAACTCAAATCAGCTAAGCCTGTAGTAAGGACTGTAAAGAGATGGACCAGTGAAGCAGAGCTGGAACTACAAGCCTGCTTTGAATGCACTGATTGGAGTGTTTTTGAAGCTGCAGCCACAGACCTGGATGAGCTCACAGATACTGTGACATCATATATCAGTTTCTGTGAGGATGGATCCCTACTAGGAAATTTGTATCATTCAATAACTATAAACCATGGTTTACAGCAAACTCAGACAGCTTTGTCATGTCAAAGAAGATGCTTACAGAAGTGAGGATAAAATCTTGTACAACCAGGCCAGAAACACACTGACTAAGGAGAGTGGCAGTGTGGCAAAAAGAAGCTACTCTGAAAAGCTGAAAAATCAGTTTTCAGACAACGAACCTTCATCTGTGTGGAGAGGTACAAGACACCACCCCCTCGCTCTGTAGAGAATCAACAACTGGCTGATGACCTGATTGTGTTTTACTGCAGGTTTGAAAAGCCCAGTCTCACACCCCTCCCCTGCTCTGATCTTCATTTCACACACCCAGTTACACCTCCCCCCTCCTGCTACTCAACCTGCACTTATGATCTGTGATGAGGATGTGTGCCGGGCCTTCAAGAAACAAGACTAGGAAAGCTTCAGGCGCAGACGGTGTTTCACCTGCCTGTCTGAAAGTCTGCGCTGACCAACTGGCCCCCATCTTCACACAGATCTTCAATAGATCACTGGAGCAGTGTGAAGTTCCATGCTATTTCAATCGCCCCACCATCATTCCGGTCCCCAAAAAAAACAAAATCACAGGACTTAATGACTACAGACCTGTCGCTCTCACGTCTGTGGTCATGAAGTCGTTTGAGAGACTGGTTTTGGCCTACTTGAAGGACATCACTGGACCCCTGCTAGATCCCCTTCAGTTTGCTTAACAAGCAAACAGGTTTGTGGATGACGCTGTCAACATGGGACTGCATTATATCCTGCAACACTTCAATAGACCTGGGACTTATGCAAGGATCCTATTTGTGGACTTTAGTTCAGCCTTCAATACCATCATGATCTTCTCTCAACCAAACTGACCCAGCTCTCTGTGCCCACCCCAATCTGTCGGTGGATCACCAGCTTTCTGACAGACAGGCAGCAGCTAGTGATACTGGGGAAACATCCGGGACCGGGACCCTCACTATTAGCGCTGGTGCTCCTGAGGGATGCGTTCTCTCTCCACTGCTCTTCTCCCTGTACACGAATGACTGCACTACAAAGGACCCCTCTGTCAAGCTCCTGAAGTTTGCAGATGACACCACGGCCATCGGCCTCATCCGCAATGTTGACGAGTCTACTTACAGAAAGGAGGTTTGAACAGCTGGCTGTCTGGTCACAACAACCTTGCGCTGAACATGCTCAAAACCGTGGAGATGATAGTGAACTTCAGGAGAAATCCTCCCGTCCTACAGCGGAGAGTCAGGACTGCTGAGAGGATTATTGGTGCCCCACTGCCCTCCCTCCAAGACCTGTACATCTCCAGAGTGAGGAAATGTGCAGGTAGAATCATTCTGGACCCCACACACCCTGCCCACCCCCTCTTTGAACTGTTGCCCTCTGGCCGGCGCTACAGAGCACTCAGCACCAGGACATCCTGGCACAAGAACTACTTTTATCCTCCGGCCATTTACCACATGAACAATTAAACTGCCTTCAGGACTAAACCATAGTGCAATAATGTAAATAAATAATCATGTACATATGTAAATTCACTTATATTTAATGAAATAACTGTACATACCTTGCACATACATTGCACATATATTACCATTTGCACATGTACATGCGCCATTCTATGTTATATGTCCTTTTTTGTGCATGTCTATTTTTACTCTTATCTTGTTTTATATTCTGTGTATCACTGTAATGTTCTGTGTGCACCTGTTTCCCCTATCACCAAAAAAAAAATCCCTTGTGTGTGAGTACACTCTGACTCTGAAGGACCAGTTAGCTAACACCGTGTGAGTCGATTGGCTTGACATATCACATGTGAGCGAGCTGATTGAATAACAAATAAGTTCAAAGAACGTATCAGCTTGTGCCATTAAAATTTTCATGCCGTAACTTAGTAATTTCATTGAACAGACATTGACCTTTTATAACAACAAGTCCTAATAGCAGGGCATGTTGTCATACTTTATGGGGCAAGTTGTCACCATTGAACTTACCTCTAAACGAGTGGCCTAGGTTTTATAGGAACATTGTGGGGTGACAGGGGAACATGTCCCAACCATCCCAACCACAAAAACAAAATCTACGGTCTCTTTTCATGTCCGCACTTCACACAATTTTCATGTCAACACAAAATGAAAGTGGCATGTGTGGGAGTGCTTGCGCTATTTGTGGGCATATGTGTGCAAACTGTGGGTGTATTGTATGTTAATGAAGTGGCACAAATAGCAATCTGCTATTTTTCCTGATAAATAAATGTGGCAACCTGTCCAGATAAAAATATGACCACATGCCCTGGCCTAAGAACACATTTATATCTTTTGGTAAAAAATCTGTCTTCATAATATTTTTGACCCTTGCCTGTGGTATGCCAGTGTGGTTTGATTGTGTTTGCTTATTTATCTAAGAGCTATAACAAAGATATGATGAACATTATTCTGATTTAAGAGGGTTTTGTACTAGGAGTTTGAAAACAATATACAATACCACGGCTAGAGATAA
Organism: Myxocyprinus asiaticus; assembly: GCF_019703515.2. NCBI lineage: Eukaryota > Metazoa > Chordata > Actinopteri > Cypriniformes > Catostomidae > Myxocyprinus > Myxocyprinus asiaticus. The sequence goes on from NC_059352.1 coordinate 21,086,144, forward strand.
CACACATTTGTATCATTAATAAGATATAGCCTTTGTGACAATTTCTCCAACTGACAATCCAGCTATGGGTTTCGACACCGGGCATTGAAAAATCTATATATGTCGACCAGTAGTCCCAATCCCAAACTCGCACCGGTGGTTGAGCCAAAATTCTACATGTCCGACTGCTCAAAAAGTAAAATTTTGGTTAACTTTTAATGGTAAAATTGGAGATTGTAGTAGCCAACAGTTGAATATCAAACAGCAGTTTGGAGTTTCTAGACTTTCAGCCAGTGATTTAGCACCAGGCAATGGCAGAATATTTCAAAGGGCACTATGCAGCATATCAATCTCAGGCAAAATCATTCTTATCTCTGGCTGCTGCTGAGGCTTTTATACTCCCTTATCATGTATGTGGGAGGTCAATATCTGACAGCTGGCATTACCATATTTTCATCCCGGCCAGGGTATAAATAAATTGGCCGTGTAGGGTAAAACTAACAGTTTGTCACAATTGACTGCCTCCCACCCCTCTGTGATCGGTTTGTTTACACCACAGCTTGACTGCAGGCACTGCTGTAATTAATGTCTTACTCTTCAATATGGGCTAGCAAAGAGACATCTTTGACCAGAGTTGGTCCTAACAGTCTAATAGCAAGCAAGCCTAACAGGGAGGACGCAGTTGTTTCAGAATATTTCTTGACAACATTTGTCATGCAAATAAATGCACTAAAGACTGCAAAACTAGTTGGTTGTTGTTTTATTCCTTGTTACAGGCTTTTGCTTCAAAAAGGAAAGAGAAATTTTAATGCAGTTACTGCATATTTTAAAGCCATAGTTAATCCAGAAATAAAAATGCTGTCATTTACTCAACCTCTTGTTGTTCCAAACCCCTGTGACTTTCTTTCTGCCATGGAACACAAATGTAGATGTTAGCAGAATGTTAGCCTCATTTTCCTTTTACTTCCATTGTATAGACAAATGATGCAATGAAAGTGAATGGTGACAGGGTTAGACATTCTGCCAAACATCTTTTTTTGTGTTCCACTTAAGAATGAAAGTCACATTGTGAGTCAGTTGCCAGTATCTATTTTTTCCCCCAGAATTGTCTGATTTCTGAATCTCTTTGCATAAATTGCTACTATACAGGTGTAAATGGATTATCAAAATGATATTTGAAGTGTTTTATAAAAAAAATTTCATATATTACAAATCTTGACAAAACAACTGTTCTCTGTCTCCTCTTTCTCTCCTTTTCTCTTTCTCCAGCCCACTGAAGAGCCCAACATCCTGCTGGCTTCCCCGAAGTTGCTGCTTCCCTCGGGCAGTCAGCTTCCAGCCAGCACCCCTCTGTCAGTGCACCACCAGCTCCAGCTGCTCCAACAGCAGCTTACCCAGCAGCAGCAACAGACACATGTAGCTGTGGCCCAGGTGAGATGAAGTCATTCTACAATTTTAATAGATGGGCTTGTAGGAATGGGATTTAGTGTGCCGCTGTAATAGTGTCACAGTTGAGCTGTTTTCGAGTACTGACTTTTACCCTTTGCGTAAACCCTAAAACTTTACAGCTCACATAATACAGGAGTTTTAACAGTAGAATTATTAATTCATTACATTAGTAAGTGCTTTTATAAAATTATAAGCTTTACATTTCTGCCTTTTAAACCCTTCAATTGTAAGTGCCTCACTTTTCTTTTTTGCTTTTTTTTTTTTTTTTTTTGCATAGAAAAAAAGGGACGAGGCAAAATTATTTGTTGTGGTAATCAACATTATGGCACAATTGCTTTTGATTGAGCCTAACTTGTACTAAACCCGGAACATTCCTTTAAACTTGGTTATCTAATAGGCAAACTTCAGAGCAATGTTTAAATCATGCACAGTGACAAAATATGGACATAACGTTTTTTGTGTGGAGATGATTATTTTGTCCTATAAATATTGTTATTTTGTTTTATTTTTTTTATTTTTTTGTTTGCGTTTTTTGAGAATGGTTTATTTATTATTATGTGCATTTACATTATATGGCCGTCGTAATTAAAGCAGGGTAAAAGTTAGTATATTTCTTATGTATAGTATGTACTATTTCTTAAAGGAATAGTGATTTTGCTTTCAAGCTTTGGAAAAATTTGAAAAGTGTCGTAAAAGTGCATTACATTCTAAGTCTTCTGAAGGCATACGATAGATTTCGGTGAGAAATAACCAAATCTTTTTTTTTATTTTTCAGTAAAAATCTTGACGTCCATTGCACGTTCATGAGAGTGAACATTGTTTAGCACTGCATCTTTAATTTAAACTAGTGCTGTCAAATGATTAAACTGTTTTTAATTTAATTAATTACATGATGTGCCGATTAATTAATCGCAAGTAATCACATAACAGTATTTACTGAGAAAGGCCCCCAAATAAAGGAAATTTAGAAGAATTAAAATAAATATAATATATAGGCCTAATAAACATTATAATTTGAGAATGCACGTCAAAGGGATACAGATCCTGTGACATCACGTGGTGTGACGCGACATTAGGCGATACAGGAGAGACATGGTTAATATAGGGCAGTCGTGTTTCATTCTTTGTACCAACACCGATTGCTAATGGTTCTGTCAGTGAGTGCATTTCTCGCATGGGACCACCTTAGCCAGTTAAAAAAAAAAAATGCACAGCAAGTGATATTGATCAGCAATGGCAATAAACTATTGTTGTCTTCATATCACTGACTATGAGTATAAATGTATGAAAGTGTAGCACATTTTGTTTTGATATATACCATTTCATTAGGCTACACTCATTTTTCACCGGTCCTTTCTCGTGCCGAAGCCGATGCACGGTTTATTCTTAGTCGGGGATCTGTGAATCTCTCTCGGAACCATAATGCAACAGGAAGCGGCAAAGCACGTCAAACATGAACATGCCATGTATATTGTGTGTGTATTATGTGCACCACGTATGATTCAGTTACTAAATGCAATTTTATTTGGTATGCACATTCTGATTATATTGATCTATAAATATGCGCATTTCATAACACTCGAGTTTATTGAGTTCAAAGGACATTCTAAAATGCTTAACATGACTTTATTGCTACTCAAAACAATGACCAGGTAGAAAATACATTTTATCACACACCTTTGTCTTTTTCACTACTTAACATCAGGAGCTCATAATGTAAACACAAAGTGCATAGTATTGCGTTAAGATTTTTCCATAGAAAACCGTTAAAAAGAAAAAAAAATTAACATCAGTGACCTTGGTTGAAATAAGAAAACTGCCAACATCTGAATGGATGACCCAATTAAATGCAAAGCGTGGAGTTTCGGTGAGGTTTTTGTTTTCTCAGAAGAAAAACCAAGCCACATCAAGCGTTTTCCTTGTGCAGTTCTAGAAATGGCTGGCTTAACGTAAAAATAGTTCTTGCCATTTCATTTTTTGTCTCATTGGTCATTGTTTTAGTCCATTACACAAAGGACTATATCAAAATATCAAATATTTTTCAGGTATTTCCCATAAGGCGCCACTTGTGAATGAAGGGAGAAAAAAATGCCAGGGGAAAAAAAATTAAAAACAATTTATGCCGTTTTTTACAAAATAATAATAATAATAATAATAATAGAAAAGGCTCCCCCTTAGTGATAGTACTTAAATAATTAAAAACATTAAACTACTAATATTTCTGTAATTCTTACAATTAGAATTCTTCTAATTCTCACACACCTCTGTAGGGGAGAGCTCACAACTAACACTTTTTGGTTTTCTTAAGTTTGTGTAAATGTACTTAGGGTTCAAAGTATTTTTCTTTTTTTCACATTCATTTTACACATGTCTGGTGCAAATATGTGGTCTTGTTTCATGAATGCAGCATATACTTTTTTTCACCATCTACCTGAAAAGAAGGAAAATGAAATGTTATAACGTGCCCCATAGGTGGGACACGTTGTAACAGGTGAGGGGCACATTGTAACATGACATATGGAGCTATTTACATTATAAAATAAAATATTTATAATTAAATAATTTTATAAATTAAAAATCCCCCTCTAACAACAGTCTCTGATCTAATTAAAATAAATAGATAAACTGAAGATAAACTAAAATATAATGTAAATAAAAGCCATTTATTAACTTTGTCATATGTAATATAGCAATCATTTTGACACTTGACAATAAATACACAACAAAGCCATAGGACTGGCCTAAATAATGCATGGATTGATGACACACACACACACACTTAAAGGGGAATTATGTAAATTACATATCTGACTGCATGGAATTAAATACAGTTTGTTCTAACAGATTTTGAGTTTGCCTCATTATAAATCAACACTAAAAACAGAAATGAAAACAACTTTTGTGAGAATTTTTACTTTTGCTTCTGTAAATTGAACTTTTGCCCATATCAAAAGTTGTTTAATTTTGCAGCAGTTTTTTTCTCTGCACAGTTCTGTAATGGCAATAAGTTGGCTAAACAAATTAAGTTTCGTCTAACCAGTTTGTGTGGAAACGTTTGAACCACGTGAGTAGGCCTGCTCTCCTCTACTCTTTGCGAATTTCCACACAACTCATTTGCAATCAAGACATTTGGATACAAACTGAATTTCTATCATTTTCGGGACACTGTCTCGCTCATCTATGACCACAAGAGTCTGATTGACTTGTGTCTGACAGTCAAGTTTCGTAAAATTTTAAACTAGATGCTGCTGATCGCAGTAGACTGCTGATGTTTGCGTTATGCCGTTGTTGCACTTGTGGGTGATATTTTACCCGAGCTTTTATGATTAAAGTCCACCATACAAAGTGTGCAAACACGAACACGTGTGCGTGAAAGATCATTTAATTATGTTCAGTAATGTTGTGTCAAATGTTTATTTTACTTTATATTGTATAGTATATACAATATAAAGTAAATATTTATATTTATATTGTTAGTATTATTTTTATTACCATTACTTGGTGGTTCTTTACCGTTGTTTTAAGAGAAAGAGTCTTCCTTTTTTATACCAAATATTCTGTTTGAGATTTAAATCAACCATTTTTGGTAGGGAATAAAAATATGGCATGCAATATTATTTACATGTACAGTAGGCTATATGACAGCACTTGGCAGATATAGCTAAGTCTCAGTTTCACACATACACTGTGGCCTAAAACCCCAGAGCTTAATGTGTAACAGCCAAGTTAACTGGTTTTATTCCAGCAAAAAATGTGGTATATTTAAAAACGATTTGGTAACATAATAATGACATTATAGGCAGTAATGCTTAATACTTAGACATGTGGGCATGTGCAGTTAAATTTATATGGTACCCTGTTCCATTGTTAATGTAAGCTAAGGTACATGCATCAGAAACTTTCCTTGTAGGAATTAGCTATTCTATGGAGGAGGGGACTATTCACACCTACAGCAGACACCTACACCCCCAGACCCCCATAATATCACACCTACACTTGTAATGTAGGTGGAATAATAAACTTGAGCATGTACCTTTAATTTTTTATGTAGTTATGGCTTTCAATGTGAATGTCATTTTTTAAGCTATACGAAGATATACGCGTAATGATATCTGATCACTTTATCACATTTAGGCCTACCTTGAAAAAATATAGTCCTTCCCTCCCCCAATTCCTAGCTGACTCCCACAAAGGAGATACGTGTTAGTCGTTAAACAAAAGAATCATGAATGGGGCAAGTTGAATATCTGTTGCCTATTATTACACGAGGCAGTGAGGGTAGGAGAGTAAGATGCAATCAAATGCCACCAAATGCACCACCAGTTTTCACAAATCAGGCTCTGTCTGTCCTAATCATGTGAAGCATAAACCCAGACTGTGTTTATTGGAAATAGGATTAAAAGTTTAGTGCTCTAAACACTTGGATCCTGTTCTCCATAAGCACTCCTCACCGACAATGCCATGCAGCAGTAACTTGAAAAGTTTTGGAAGTTAAAATAAAATCCAGTGGAGACAGTCTTTTTCATAAGTTTAAGGAATGTGTCGGATCAATTTATTTCCGCTAAAGTCAATGCTGGCTCGTTTTGAGTTTGATTGAATGGATATAATTAAAACAGATGAATAATGAAAAAAGAAACACTACAATTTTAGATGAACTTGTTTTCAGTGCAACCATGTTTTGAACCAAGAACTTCACTATTTAATATTCTTTTGTAAAATTGTAGCTTATTTAATAAATTAAGGCATTCCCCGGGTCAAAAATCGCATGGACACCGCATTTGGCCGAAACCACTAATGGAAGATGAGTTCGTCCACAGCCACTGAGAGTGAGCCTTCACTTTTTACTAGTTATTAATGTTTGAATTTGAGGAGGGGTAGCTGATGCTAGACCTGCAGTTTAGATTCAGCATTTTCCCAGAGCGACACATAATGCCCATCACCTCTTGACAAGCTACACGCTCTGCCTATTTATGAGCCATAAAAAAAAAAAAAATCAACAAGGTTTGAAATGAATCACTTTAAAATATTTCATTCCAAGCAAAAATATTTGAAAATCGAAATAATAGCATTCAAAACTGTGTGCTTAACATATTTAATGAGGGAATTAACTATATGTTACTCCCATAAAGAACTGTGAATGATTTAGCCAAATCAAAATCCAGAGGTTCTCAAATTTAATAATCCAGCGACCCTCTATGAAATCAGTGAAGAATCTGTGTTTTATATCCAATATTACTATCCATAATATTTTTTTTATATTACACCAAACATTTTTATTTTTGAAATGAGACAAATTTACAAATGCTCTTTGCAGTGAAATTAATGCATATCCATATTAAACTTGATTTAAAAACTACAATGCATTTTCTCTGCACAATTAAATGTTATTATCTTTTAAAAAAACCTAATTCAATTTTTCAAGGAACTCGTGGCCTCCCTGCAATAAACGCGTAAAGCAGCCCACACTTTGGAAACACACGTATTAGAATCAGTCTCACTTTCAGTCACCTTTGCAGTCCAGCGTTTCTTATCAGAGCGAATTGTAGCCTTTATATTTAATATTTTCTAATACTTTTCTAACAAGTTAATACATTAAAATGTGCATGAGATACTGTATGATGCACCCAAAAGACGCAGCAGGCGACAATCCTCTAACTAGACAGAGGAGCGTGAGCTCTTCAAGTCTTTCATGAACCACCTGTTTTATTATGGATATTGTGAGAAGTACAACACATGTATTTTAATTCTAAGAAGCCTGCCTGCGGTATGTCGAATGATTTCACGTGATGGATTGCCTCATGGCGCATGAAAAACGCATGTTTTCAAAGGCCACATCTGTACATTACATCATATTGTGGCAACAGACAAGTAAAGCATTTAGACAATACAAAAAGTAGCTTTAAAATTGAAAATATTTTTTATTTTATTATTATGAATGAACATAACCCTATAATTGGCATAATTTCCTTTGCTCTATTTTTAATTGTTGGTCTGTGTACTTGCGCGTTAGACAGATGCTTTAGGAGGCTCTCATTTTGGTTGTCACATTTAACTAGTTTTTAGCTCCTCAAGTCATAGTGCTGTGTTTTTAGGACACGGTTTCACTCATGCTACTCAATAATTTCTGGCTCGGGAAGACCCCAAGTGGAGAAAGAAATCTCCACTGAACAGGACGATTCTCAAACAGGTCAAGAAAATGAAGAGGGGGTCCTTGGTAGCTCAGTGGTAAAAGATGCTGGCTATCACCCCTGGAGTTTGCTAGTTCGAATCCCAGGGCGTGCTGAGTGACTCCAGCCAGGTCTCCTACGCAACCAAACTGGTCCGGTTGCTAGGGAGGGTAGAGTTACATGGGGTAACCTTCTCGTGAACGCTATAATGTGGTTCGTTCTCGGTGGGGCGCATGGTGAGTTGAGCGTGGTTGCCGCGGTGGATGGCGTGAAGCCTCCACACGTGCTATGTCTCCGTAGCAACGCGCTCAACAAGCCACGTGGTAAGATGCGCGGGTTGACGGTCTCAGACGTGGAGGCAACTGGGATTCGTCCTCCGTCACCCGGACCGAGGCGAATCACTACGTGACCACGAGGACTTAAAAGCACATTGGGAATTGGGCATTCCAAATTGGGAGAAAAAGAAAAGAAAAAAAAAAGGAAAAAAAAGAAAATGAAGAGGAGCTTATTATTAAAACAGGTGCGACATCTGTGGTGTGGGTTCACAAAAGCCGGCACAGAGCAGAAAAATGTCATCTGCAAACTGTCGCATGACAAATAAACGCTTGTAATACCAGCAATCTGTTTTACCACCTCAAAATGATTTTTTTTATAATAATAATAGTAATATTGGTCAACAACATTTCAAACTGAAATGTGGCATACTGTGAACTCTAGCATTTTGGTAAGGTTGATTTTTGAAAACAAGTTGATAAGTTGAACAAGTTTACTTTGACATTGTCTTGTTCCAAATAAAGAGGAAGTAGTTTTCATTTATAAAGTATTTTATTCACTGACTGAAGTTCCAAAAATAGGCATTACAATATAGTTATTTAATATCTAAACCCATTTTTATTGATTTTCCAGAAAACTTTCACTCCATCGTGATGTATAACATTATCATTATAGTATTACTCGTATCGTGATAAAACGATCAGCCACAACATTAAAACCACCTACCTAATATCGTGTAGGTCCCCCTCGTGCCGCCAAAACAGCTCTGACCCATCGAGGTATGGAATTCACAAGACCTCTGAAGGTATCCTGTGGTATCTGGCACCAAGATGTTAGCAGCAGATCCTTCAAGTCCTGTAAGTTGCGAGGCGGGGCCTCCATGGATTGGACTTGGTTCAGCACATCCCATAGATGCTCTATCGGATTGAGATCTGGAGAATTTAGAAGCCATGTCAACACCTTGAACTCTTTGTCATGTTCCTCAAACCATTCCTGAACAATTTTTGCAGTGTGGCAGGGCGCAGTATCCTGCTGAAAGAGACCACTGCCATCAGAGAATACTGTTGCCATGAAGGGGTGTACATGGTTTGCAACAATCTTTAGATAGGTGGTATGTGTCAAAGTAACATCCACATGAATGCCAGGACCCAGGGTTTCCCAGCAGAACATTGCCCAGAGCATCACACTGTCTCCACCAGCCTGCCTTCTTCCCATAGTGCATTCTCCTGCCATCTCTTCCCCAGGTAAACGACACACATGCACCTGGCCGTCCACATGATCTAAAAGAAAACGTGATTAATCAGACCAGGCCACCTTCTTCCATTGCTCCATGGTCCAGATGCTCGGGTGCCCATTGAAGGCACTTTCGGCGCTGGACAGGGGTCAGCATGGGCACTCTGACCAGTCTGCAGCTACGCAGCCCCATACGCAGCAAGATGCGATGCACTGTGTGTTCTGACACCTTTCTATCATGGCCAGCATTAAGTTTTTCAGCAATTTGTGCTACAGTATCTCTTCTGTGGGATCGGACCAGACGGGCTAGCCTTCGCTCCCCACGCGCATCAGTGAGCCTTAGGCGCCCATGGCCCTGTCACTGGTTCACCGGTTGTCCTTCTTTGGACCACTTTTGGTAGGTACTAACCACTGCATACTGGGAACACCCCACAAGACTTGCCAATTTGGAGATGCTCTGACCCAGTCGTGTAAACATCACAATTTGGCCCTTGTCAAAGTCGCTCAGATCCTTACGCTTGCCCATTTTTCCTGCTTCCAACACATGAAATTCAAGAACTGACCGTTCACTTGCTGCCTAATATATCCCACCCCTTGACAGGTGCCATTGTAACGAGATAATCGATGTTATTCACTTCACCTGTCAGTGGTTTCAATGTTGTAGCTGATCAATGTAAAAGATTTGGTATATCGCCCACCCGTAGCTCTACACCAAAGGTTTGGCAAGTGGACAAAGTAGTTGTTTTTCATATAAACATAATGCTCAGCCAGAGGCCATGCTTTCTCTTGAGACTGAGCAAAGTCTTTTTGCTTGGAAGAGATTCAGTGCTCCTCTCAGGTCTTGAAGGTTAGGATTTTTCTTTATGCACATCTTTGTTGAACGAGTGTATCTGTGTGTCGCTTTGAGGTGGATTGGACATAGTCAGTGTGTCCAAACTGTTAGTACTCTTATAAGCAAAGCCTACAGCACAAAACAGATCCTGATTTGCAAAACAGCACTCAAAGAGAAACAAGATCTGGCTGCTGTGTGATGTCTCCAGTAACTGAAGAAGAAGAAAAGCTTTGAAGTGCAATATCAAAGGAGCATAAGCAAGTCAATCGTCACTTATTTATTTCTTCATTTGTTTTGCAGTGGCCCTCTTTCTTAGGGAAAATGATAGGCAGATGAAACGATATGCAAGCTTTTCTGAAGAAAGGATTAGTGGTTGGGTTATTTGTGGAGGTTTTGGCAATCATACTTTTGGAAACATGTAGAATATTATTCTGCTTGATAGCGGCTGTGTCTGAAATCTGAAAAATGCTGCCTTTGCAGGCAATGTACGTACGTAGTTAGGCAGCAAAGCACGTCCGACTCCAATGATTGTGTAACATTCTGTCTAACACACATTTGCCTCCTGCCATGTTAAGATAACAATGCCCAGGTCAGATCTCTGTACTCCATGTTTATACAATGGAGACACTTTATGAGAGCAGGCAAAATGCACTTTGAATCTAAGTGATTGAGACCAGGCAAGCGTCTAGTAATGCATGCAGAGAGTGCATACACCTTCTATCAAATGGAAGTCTTGTGTTTGCTGGAGTATTTTTTTTATTTTTTTCTGTTTAGAAAAATAAAACAGACATATAGAGGGTTTATGGAGAGTCAAACAAATCCATGTCAAACAAAACAGCAGGAGAATGACTTGTACGAGTGTCTCGCATTTTAATACTGCTTGATTTGCTCTTACTTTTTCCAGCCCACCTGCAGCTTTCAATGGGATGTCTAAGGGCAAATCAAAAGTGAAATATTTCATGTCATTTTATGTGCAGTTGGTGAGCTTGGAGCAGCAACAGTGGAATAAACAGTCATGGGAAACCTGTAATCAGAGAGTTGTTAGGAAAGAGCATGAATCACACTAGTTACCTTTTAGAACTTTTTACTGTAGGTTATGCTTGGTGAAAATTAATCATTTAGTGAGACCCCATCCCAATGTTATGAAACCTGCCTTCCTTTTGAATATCTTTACTTTTTCAGTAGTTTATTAATCACTTTTCCATAAAAATGTACATATCGAGATTTGTATTGTTATCTACCAGAGTTCTGAGAATGTAAATTTCCACTATCATTGCCAACCCTTCGGCTTTTGTTTGATAAACTGAAAGTTTTCTGGTTAATTTATTTTAAGTCAAGCTAGAGTTACAGCCAACAATTATTCCTGATCATTCCTTTTATACAAATATATCACCATTTCCTTTTTGTATCTTCCATCCATTATTGCAGAGTACTCTTAATTGCTTAATTGCAGTATAAACTCAAAAATAATTAGATAAATGTAATAAAATGAAATAACACCTTTTTTTGTTGTTGTTGCCTATAACCTCCTGAGACCCCACGTCCACATGCGTGGACATAACATTTTGGCTTCACTATAGGCTATGCATAATTTAACTAGGCTGTCATTAAAAGGTTCAACTTTTGATGCACTGAGTCACTTGACAAAACAACATGCCGTCGATCTCAGCTGAGATTGTCTTTGGGAGAAACGGCAACAAAACTACATCTGGTAATAAACCTCATTCAGTTTTGACATTAAAACCTGTTTGAGTCAAGAGTCTCTAGATTTGTCCGATAAGCCATTTTAAACATTTTATCGATTTATCGCGAAACGGCATTCTGTTAAATACAACGACCACGTACGTGGACTACAGGCTAATTTTCCTTAAAATATCCTATGTTCACTGTGCATTAACACATTGAGAATAAATGGATGCATCCAAAAGCTGGAAAATGTTGCTTTCAGAGGCTTTACATGGAGTTAGTATGAAAAATAAGGTGCATTTCGAACTGTTCTGAGACCAGTGCACACTGGAGGTTAAGTTATTCCCTAATTAGTGAGCAACGGAGCATCATTTAGCAGCCAAGTGCATTCAGTGCTAAAATCCTACCAAAAGTTCAGTTTCAGGCTGCAGATAATGTTTGGAACACTCAACTTGTTTGGCAGATATGGGACAATGGTAATCAGTACATACTGTAGATTCTGAATTTATAGTTTTATTTTAACATGGTTGGCAGTGGATGATGCTGGCCATTACTTTGAATCAGAATTATTTATGCTAATTTCAGATTTAATGTCTGTAACGTCTCGAAAACATGAATAACCAACACATCTGGAAACATAATAAACAGTTTTATTGAAAGAAAATCTGACTTTCTATAGCTTGGTATAATTTACAATTTCAAAACTTTATCCCGCTGTGGACATACATTTTTAGGAAAACTATTTGGTCTAAAAAAAATTTTTATTTGTGCATGTTTATTTGGGGATACTAGTTACAAATCAAAAAGGCGAATGCACAAAGAAGTCATGCTTGGGTCTCAGGTGGTTAAGGAAAAATATGATCATGAAATCATGTAGGTTAAAATTTTTGCCCTGACTTCCCTGATAAATGTTCCCCACTCAGATTGAGATATAAAACAGTGGCAGTATGAAATATGAGGCTTGTATACATTTACATCCTATATCCTTTAGGAAACTACATCTTTTGTCATGGTAGGCAGCTCCTATCCCAATGACAATCGCTCTCTGTCAGAAAATACACACCCACACACATACAAGCGTATACACTCAGAAATTGATGCAGGGCAGCTGAATCTGAACTAATCTTTCAGTCCAAATTTACAGTAAGGAAATTTTTTCTTCTATTTTTTGCTCTACTCTATGCAGACCTGCTCTTGGTGGCTCATTGGCTTTGTCCAGGGAATGTATTGTTCTTAAGGTCAAGCAGCACGAGCAGGCACGCTCTTTAAGAAAGGTCATAAATCACCCAGGACCCCTTGGAGGGAGGCCACTTTGTTTTTGGGAACAAACAGACACTTAGATGGTGTGCAGGATAAGCCACAGGTGGAAATGGATTCACCCGGCTTTCACTGGATAGAATCCTAGGAGTCCTGAAGGACACCGAAGGGCATCCTAATCGCTTATGAAACCTTTTTAGCTGGTCTTTTGTCATTTGAGGGACGTACCCAACAATATTTCATAACACTGTCTGCTGCAAACATGCCTTTGTGTTTTTGTAGATTGTTACTTTTGTGAACGGAGTACATGACTGTGCTTAACAGATCCCAGAGCCCAAATTGCATATGCACATATTTGTTTGTAAAAACGTGTGCAAACATTTTTCCACAGAAATTATAATTCATCATTAACTTTGCATTTACATATATTTTCAATTTAGAATAAAAATGTGAAACAACTGAAACCATACATGCGCAAATATCACAGACTCCCGGTGGACTTAGAAACGCGTTCAGCCAAAATGATTATTTGCATAATATTTGAAATTAACTAAATTGACCCTACAATAAGTCTTAGTTTTTTTCAGAGTAACAAAAATAATGTGTATTATTATGTAAATAACTGCAGGCACGCACTCATTCATTTAGAATAATCCAGATTCATCAACATTAGAATGAGGGTAAGAACAAATTAACGTGCATACCTATAGTGAATCCGGCTGTAATTTTGTGCAAATTGTGCTTTTCTGTTCACAGAATACGCAACTCATACGCGGTTATTAGTGAATGAGACCTATTGTCTTTATCTAGTATGACATAAGTTAATTACTTGACCTAACAAGATGAGATAGTTGAATAGGTATTTGGTGAAACAAACAGTGTGTAAACGGAGTAATTTTGCTTGCTATCTGCTTTGGCATTCAGTTAATGTCTTTTGATTGTTAAAGGTTAGTAATTACCTTCCTACCAAAGGCTTTTGTCCTTCTGCTGTCCCTAGCTCTTCAGATCTACTCATCTTTGCTCTTGAAATACCTCTGACGTCAGGAACATGAAAACAGCTAAAAAAAGAACCAAAAAAAATAAATAAAAAAAATAAGTGTCTTTCATGATGTGGAGGTAGAAAAGGTTGCTTGGATGAAAGTGCTTCTGTTCTCTGATTTGCATGAATGGCAATAACCCACACAGTAAATGAGATGACCTTCATATTAACATTTCACAAAGTTTGTCATCGGTTCTTCAGATTCAATAGAAATGCCAATTCCCTTCCCTTTTTTAACATGCATTGAGGCACTTATGTCTGACCTTAAAAAATATAAATAAACTAAAAAATGTCTTGAATTTTTCAATGATTCTCGCAAGGATAAACCTTTTTTATTATTATTTAGCCCCACTTTTGAAGGCAAATGAATTGTCATTACTCCAAAAAATGGAATGATGAAGAAATTATATTTTATAGTGTTTCAGAAACTTCAGACATCCAGACTGGATTGATAAGTCAACATTTCAACAGATGAACAAGCGTTTATTAAAACAGTTCCATGTTGTACTTGTCCGATCAATGTTATTAACCTCATAAAAATGCAAATTTGTTAGCCAAGTGCTTATAAATGTACAGTGTGACATATCAAAGCTTGAAAACCCAGGATTAATTCATAACTTTGGGTGTAGTATGACATTGTGCAACATGGAATAAGATAAACCAGGATTTTGTAAATCCATGATTAACAATGTCAATTGTGAAAACCCTGTTATACATTTTGTGGCTGATTGTAATCCACAGTTAAAGGGATAGTTCACACAAAAATGAAAATTCATTCTTGCCATTCCAGATGTGTATGACTTTCTCCTGCTGAACAAAAACAAAGATTTTTAAAGGAATATTTTGGCTCTGTAGGTCCATACACTGCAAGTGAATGGTGACCAGACCTTTCAAGCACCAAAAATCACATATAGGCAGCATAAAAGTAATCCATATGACTCCAGTGGTTTAATATTTGTCTTCTGAAGTGATCCAATCACTTTGGGTTAGAAACAGATCAATATTATTATTATTTTTTTTTTTTACTATAAATCTTTTACTACTACTATAAATAGAGATTTATAGTAAAAAAAAAAGAAAAGAGAAAAAAAAGGACTTAAATATTGATGTGTTTCTCACCCACAACTACCATATTGCTTCTGAAGACATAATCACTTGATTAATTTTAAGCTGCCTATATGTAATTTTTGGAGCTCGAAAGGTCTGGTCACCATTCACTTGCATTGTATGGACCTACAGAGCTTAAATATTCTTCTAATAATCTTAGTTTGTGTTCTACAGAAGAAAGAAATCTGGTGTGGCATGAGGGTGAGTATACGATGAGAGAATTTTCGTTTTTGGGTGAACTATCCTTTTAATTGTGTATACCTGTATGTGTAGCTGTACAGATTTACTTAAGTATGTATACTATCTTGGTTAACTTCCTGTCTGTGTGTTCTTCAGGTTCACCTACTGAAGGATCAGCTCTCTGCAGAGGCTGCAGCAAGGATTGAAGCCCAGGCTCGAGTTCACCAGCTGCTGTTGCAGAATAAAGATCTGCTGCAGCATATTTCTCTACTGGTCAAACAGGTTCAGGAGCTGGAGCTCAAACTGGCTGGACATGGCTCTAGTGAGTACAATTTCCTGTGTTCAGCAGTGCTGGGGAGTAACTGACAGTAGCTACTTTTTTCCAGCAAGAAGCGGTGTTGCATGACAAAATGCAATGCCATATTATATGCAACACATTCAAAGAGGCCAGTCAAATTAAATCCAAAATGATTCACTGATTTGAGTTCCTTTGCTGCATTGTAGGCCTTCTTTTTTTGAAATGCTGTTTTTATACTAAAATATTTAAATGCTTTTCATTACTGTATTTTTTACTTAATGTAATGTACATTATGTATTTATTTTTTTATTATTATTATTTCAAGTTTAATGCCATTTAAAGCTGTTAACCTAATTGAAAGTATATTCATTTAAAGACCCTCACTGTTTGTGTGCCAGAAAAATATGGCTCAGAACAATATGATATGAAATTAAATTAATCTAAATATAAAATTAGAAATATTATAATTAAAATTACAATTGTATTAATTTAATTAGAAATAAATATCACCTTAAGTAGCTTCAATGTGGTTAGTAGCATGAACCTGTACTTTTTCAAAAAATAAGCTTGAATGTTCTTTAATCCTTTAATATTATGGGTAGCTATGAGCTTTGCAAACTACAGTTTCAAAGTAACTTCCCCATCACTTGTGTTCAATTACATTTCCCTCTTTCTTTGAGTGTGTCATCTTCTGCCTCCAACTTTACTATGTAATGCTTCAAAGTCTGTTCTGGTCTGTTCCTTTTCTTTTCTTCTGCTCCATCAGGTTAATAACAGTGCTTTCACTCATGCAACTCATCCTTACTCATCCTCCCTGAATATAACTGTTTCACCAGCTCTCTTTCACTCCACTCACTTTTAGTCAAACCCTGCCCTTACAGTCTGTTCCACCCCTCTCTTTCCATCATATAATTTCACCTTTTCTATCCTTCTCTCTAATCAACACACCCCATCACAGTTTAGTTCATGCTAATTTTAAAGCACACTCTCAGTCCTCGTCAGTGAGCTGAGCTAGAGAGTGCTCATCCCTGACTGTCCCAAATGTTTCACCCAGTAAAGGACGCCTATAAAAAAATAAAACCTGTAAAACTGTTGTTTTGTGAAGTAAGAAATAAAGAATACCATATGATACATTATTGTTATGACAGTTTCGCACAACAAACATACATCAAAAGGCTACCTTAGCACCACCGAATATCAGAACAAACAGCGATTAAAACACACATATTACTGCTTCTTGTCGGTTTTTTTAAGATACTGCATTTAAGCACAAATCTTTTCATCTAAGCAACGGCATTTCTTGTCAAATGTGAATCCAAGATGTCTTAAAGGTTGCCCAACACAGTGACTGGCAGCTGAACAAAATTACCTGCCACTTTGCAAAAAGTATGGCTGTTAGTTTGGCTGGTAGCCACTGTTAATTTCATATCCTGTTTGTAAGTTTTAAATTGTGTGTGGGCATTTAGAGTAATTTTGTAGTCAAGTACTCTAACACATAAAAAAAATGAGTAATCGATTACTTGAAATTTAGAATTTCTTTAGAAGTTCAACCTTCAACTTTTGAACCCGTTTTTCCTAAAAAAAAAAAAAAAAAAGAAAAGAAAAAAAAATTGGAACTATGCATAAACAACAAGATCTAAATTAAAAAGTGAACAAAAAACAAAAAAAAATTTGGACTCACACATAGTAACACATACATTCCAAGTCTTCTAAAGCTATACAAACCATTTAAATAATAGCAGAATTTTCCTTTCGGGAGAACTAATGGGAAGATTTAGGTGAGAGAAGCAGTTTTAATGTTGCCCACGGCAGGCAAATGCACAAAGGAAAATCAAATTGCAATATTCGAGTAGTGTTTTTTCTAGTTGAATATTTAAAACTGAACGAGTACTCAATTAATTGATTACTCATGCACATCCCTAATTTAAATCAGTGTGATTATTGACTGTATTTTTCATATAACAATTGTAGGCCTAGTTAAACAGTGACAACAGGTTTATGTTACAAAAATAGTATTGTTTAGCTTTGTATGTAGTTAAGACCCATTATGGGGTGGGATTCCTGCAGATGAGGTTCTGTAGTGACACTTATCTGTAGTGATTTGTTATCTCACACCTGCCTCATTCTCAGTCTCTTCCTCTCTGTCAACAGTGGGATCTCAAGACAGTCTACTGGAAATCACATTCCGTGCCAATGTGCCCCCAGTCCTGTGCGACCCCACAACTCCGAGACCAGAGGAAGGCATCCTTCCTCCATTCAGTGATGGGACACAGCTCGCCCTGCCACTGGGCAGTCCTATAGGTAGGGACCAGTGCTTGGTCAAGTTTGAGTGTTTCCGCTTTCTTCCGGGACTTCCCCAACAGGAGCAGAGTCCTGACCCGCAATCCCAAGACGTCTCGACATCATCACGAGAAGAGCTTCTGGGTAGCCTAGAGCTGCTAAAGTTCCGTGAGTCTGGCATTGCATCCGAGTATGAATCAAACACAGATGAGAGTGATGAAAGCTGGGGACTGCAGGACGAGAGCACCCTTCGTCTGCTCAATGTGCTAAACAAGCATGGCCCCCCTGACTGCTTGGAGGATGAAATTGCTGTTTAACGTGATTTTGTGTGCACAGCTTCAAAAAGCACCAGTGCTTAATGCTCTACTTAAAAGGTTTAAGTCAATCAATATCAATATTGTCAAACTGTCTACCGGGACCGTTTGTACTGCTGATAATATCTGAGAGACCAAGTTGACTTTAACCCTTTGGTGAGCATTTTGTTTGTTATATTGTATGTCATATTGAAAAGCGAACAGTGCCAGGCATAGTAAATGCTGTTGTCACCACTTTGAATTATAGGGACAAAGATCAGGTGTCAGATTCTGCTCGTTGCTATGTGATTGCTAATGGGATGTTCACACATACAGCGATTTTAGTCGAGCTCACCGGGTGGCTATATTGTTGGTCGTAGTCAGTTTCAAAAATTAACTTCTTTATTAAAGAGCAATATTTGTGGGGGGCCTGGGTAGCTCAGCGAGTAAAGACGCTGACTACCACCACTGGAGTCGCGAGTTCGAATCCAGGGTGTGCTGAGTGACTCCAGCCAGGTCTCCTAAGCAACCAAATTGGCCCGGTTGCTAGGGAGGGTAAAGTCACATGGAGTAACCTCCTCGGTGGGGCACCTGGCAAGTTGTGCGTGGATGCCGCGGAGAATAGCGTGAAGCCTCCACATGCACTATGTCTCCGCAGTAACTCGCTCAACAAACCACGTGATAAGATGCGCGGATTGATGGTCTCAGACGTGGAGGCAACTGAGATTCATCCTCCGCCACCCGGATTGAGTCCATTAATATCCAATATTAATACTATTTTTATGTATTTTTATTTTGATATGATGTTTTTAGTAAACTGTGAGAGACATGATGTGACTTGACTCAATGTTTTTAACCATGATGAGGGGGCCTGGGTAGCTCAGTGAGTAAAGACGCTGACTACCACCCCTGAAGTCGTGAGTTCAAATCCAGGGTGTGCTGAGTGACTCTAGCCAGGTCTCCTAATTGGCCCGGTTGCTAGGGAGGGTAGAGTCACATGGGGTAACCTCCTTGTGGTCACTATAATGTGTGGTTCTTGCTCTCGGTGGGGCACGTGGTGAGTTGTGCGTGGATGCCGAGGAGAATAGCGTGAAGCCTCCACATGCGCTACATCTCTGCAGTAACGCACTCAACAAGCCACGTGATAAGATGCACGGATTGACGTCTCAGACGCGGAGGCAACTGAGATTCGTCCTCCGCCACCCAGATTGAGGCGACTCACTACGCCACCACGAGGAATTAGAGCGCATTGGGAATTGGGCATACCAAATAAAATTTTTTTAAAAAAGCAATATTTGCCCCATGGAATTGATTTTTACCGGCATTTTTTCCTTTATGAGGGCATTTTTCCCCTAACCATATAAAAACACACAGTATGCTGTCTATTTATTTCGAATACTTCAAAATATACTATATTGTATAGCCCTAGAATAACATTTTAATGCCTCTTAGAATGCCAACAATTTCTGATATTTTTCTTTTTTTTTTCATAAATATTTTTATATTCCTGCATGTGGACAGAGACGAATCATATAGAAACGTCAGGGTTCCCTCACGTCCTGGAAATAGTGGAATTTTGCAATGGAGTTTTCCAGTCATGGAAAAGTATTGTGTTGCTTACAAGGTTTTTGTTAAATGCTCAAAAACATAGTAACGATCAGGACTCAGAATAGGAGTCAAATACACAAATTCGTATAGTTTTGTCACTGCCACGGCTGCGCATTGTGAAACAACAGCAACAATTAACTGTCATGAACGAATCCCTGTCCCATCATCTGTCATCTCTGTCAAGCAATTTTTATATGTACAGTGCTTTTCAGTGCTTTGCTCTGACAAAATAGTTTAAGTATTGATATAGTACAAAACATGATTTTTCCATTCCAACATTAATGTTGTATTAACCACAAAATCATTTGAGTTATAACTTTAGACAACGATGACTGTCAGGCCACTGATTTAAAAAAAACAATTTAAACAAAATCACACCCTAATTTGGTAATGTGGTGATTCAGCCTTCACACCTCGGTATGTGAATTAAATTTCAATAATTCAATGATTGGAGTCTGCTTATACCACTGTTACCACATGTAGTATGCGGAAAACATGGACGGAATCACGGAATCTAGTCATGAAAATGCCATTAGCTGTAAAAATGCAGAATGTCATGGAATATGATATATTTGGACGAAGATGAATGTTTGAATGCACAATTAATCAAATTAAAATTGCCATATGTCCTTGTGTGATAATAAAACTGCAAAATTTTATGATTTAATTAAATAAATATATAATCTGCATGTGCTGTGCGCTACAAAATTACTGTGTGAAGCCAGTCGCTCATACACTGAAAACACCATCATCATTGTTGTGCATGCTTTGTGTTTGTGTGTGTAGTAGAAGACGGAGTGCAGAGCACTCTGAAGTGCGCAACATGTACATACTATGCATTTATTTAATTAAATTACAGCTTTAAGGGGGTTTGTAATCTTACTAGACCATGTAGCGAACTGCTCATCTACCGTCCAAAACACACCGAAATGCCAAAATAAAAGCTAGATTTAAATGGAAGTATGTCATTTTGCTTAGATATCACACTTGTTGGGCACATAAAATGCCCTGTAAATGTCCTCAAAAACTGTGCCTTCAAAAGAGTGCGAACCCTGAACATGAAATCGCTCACAGTAACAATACTTTATCATTTGCATAAAGTTAAACTTTTCTCAGCTTTGTCACATTACTGGACACACCCACATTGAATCATTAACGGTCACTGTCGCTCATGTTGCTGGAGATCCCCAACTCTCATTGAAAATGAATGACTTCTGGGCGCTTTTGTCACTGTAAATTGTTGTATGTGTGTACGCCTCTTTAGAAGCAATATGAAGCAGTTGCTGGTTATTCACAAACAAGCAAGTGTTTTTAAAAACAAAAGATAAAGTTGTCTGTGTGAAATTAAAAATAGAAAATGTTATACATTGTGCTGTGATATTGTACTTATCACATCAGTTGTACAGGTGCGGTTTAGTTTCTGGGCAATTTAAGACTTGTATGCACTGATATGCACAGGATCACCTTGTATCAGAAGTGCTAAGAATGAAGAATATTCTCCAGCTACATCTGTTTTAGCATGCACGGCAGAACTGACTCTTAATTGAATGACTGTAAACTGAGGACACTTAGCTAATTATACCCTAAGGGTAACGAGGCGTCTTATACCAGTCAGATCTTTAACCAACAGGGACTCAACCCACAACCCACATCCTTTATTCATTATTTTCGCACTCACTACAAGAGCTTGTAGTGTCTACCTTTGACTGCTTCACATATGTACTTTTGTACACCTTTTTTTTGTTTGTTGTTGTTGTTGTTGCTTTCTTGCATTCTGTGCTTCTAAAAAGTGATATATTTCAGTGTCTTACCTATATCTCTCTGATAAACTACTCGCATCTTTAATCTCTCTGTTCTTATTTTCCTGTTTTCCTCTAGCTCTCTGTTTCTCTCTATGTGCCCGAAGTCATTTAGAGCCAGACAAGTGCACACAATTAGACTTGTAATAATACGATGGTAAGCAAGTATTCCCAAGCATTTTAGTTACTGAAAGCACTTCCTGTGTTGGTTTCTACCTTAACATCTGTGTTTTCTTCTATTTATGCTCTTAATTTTTTTTTTTTTCCATAAAAAAGTAAGCTTTTACCATCATAATCTACCTCTTTTTACCACTTTTTAAAAATCTTCCCACAGTCTATAATGAGGGATTGCTGACTAGTTATGTTGTCTTGCAGCAGGTCTTGAGGGCGAGACCCAGCCGTAAGCCATGTTCTAAATACTCCATGGGAAAATGTGTCATTGCCTGAAAATCAATCACACAATCATTTTTTTTTTTTCTCTCTTTATCCCACTTCTAAGGACACAAAAAAATGTTTGTTAGTGGTGCGTCTCATTAGTATTGCTCATACGGAAGGTTGGGGATTTCAACCAACCTCTAATCATAAGTTTTGAAGGAATAGCTAACCTAAAATGTTTAATTTTAACATTTACTCACTGCAGTGTTGCCCCAAACCCTTATGACTTTCTATCTTCTGTGGAACATGAAAGGAAAAATTTGAAAAATCTTCACACAGAGCTTGACTCAGGACTGTCCAGCTTCAAATAGGACCAGAAAAAATGCCATAAAATCACTTTGTGTGATGTACGGACCAAAATGTAAGTTATTCACTCTCAAATCAAATAATTGATAACGTCAGATCGGTGCCGTATTCAACATATTTGATTTGGGCACTGTTTTATTTGGGAGTTTATCAATGATTTGATTTGAGAGAATGTTGCTTTAGAAGACTTGGAATATATTGCACGAGTTGTTTCGATTCTTTGTAGAGCTTGATAGCCCTAAGTCATTACTGTGTGATAACTTATATATATATATATATACATTGTGTTCCTTGCCTTAGCAAGCGCCACTAATTAATGAGACAAAAATAATTTACTTTGTCATTGGCCTTGTCCTAGTATCCTGGCCACTCTTAGATGTAAAAAAAAATGGCCAATAATTCCACACCACATGAACAGTCTTTCATGCCACGAACAAAAAACGATTAATTTTCCCTTGCTGTAGGTTACAGCAGGTTCAAAGTATATGACTCATTTAAAGGCAATTTAAAATTAGTTCTGTCATTTTTAAGAGCTTTGCAATGCCACTGCTCAGTGTGTGATGGTGTAATAGTTCATTCAGTGTGAGAGTCATAGTGAGTGCAAATGAGGAGGGGGGGGCCCGCAGATACATCAGTGCTGCTTTGTGATGGGATTCATATGATTGTTTACTGACAGATATTACATTGAATTACCAGACCAAGGTGCTTTTGAAGTGACAAACTAGCTTTTAAAAGCAACAACACAAACCGGCTTCTCTGTAGTTGGCCTGCATTCATCTCTAAGGCCAGAAACATAACGCCAGTACGCAGATGTGAATGCTTGGTCAAGGCACTGCAAGCGCACAGGCCCTCTGAGCATACTTGAAGTGCGCTCTATCGTTACTCTGGCAGGAACTAACCTCAGTACTCAAGGGGGCGATAGAGTTAAAATATGTGTATCAATGTACCGCATGTGTTATTATTCAGATAGCTAGTTATAAATGACTTTAACTAATCTTGCCCAGGAAGATTCTCTCCAAACTGTTGCACTGCCATGTGAAAAACGAAAATGTTTAATTTATGCCTGCGATAGCTCCTCTTATGTCAATGCTGAGAATGTAACACATTATTGCATTTTGTTATGAAGTGCGGTCTGACATATTTCGGAATGTAAGAACACACAAAATCAAGCTTGCGTAGCTGGAAGTATGTGTTTGCATGCTTGCGTAGAGTATGGTGTTTCGGGTATAAAGCCCAAAGTATACTTCGGTTTTGAAATGAACGCTCTGTGTCTGCGAACAGTGCATGCATACACAGGGATTTGGCGCATGCACACTGTGACTGCTGTGAGATACTGGACTATTTCTCCTCAGGAGTTTAGATACATAAAGATGTCTTTATTTTCCTTCTGACTCGATTTATATAAATGCAGGTGTCTCCTAACCTCCTCATTCACACGCTCTTGCTCTTGCAAATCCACTGTTGTTGTTTCCACATTCGTCTCCTGTTGTTTACCGGTGATTTCTTCTTCTAGCACTACTTCATGACAGCAATGGCTCAAATGTGAATGTTGCCACCTCGTGGACCCACTATTTAGTGCAAATAATTCCAGGCGCATGCACGTTCTGCGTGTACAAAGATGCCCGATTATAAAAAATCGGGCTGTGCGCGTTCAGTGCTCGAGCACTCTGCTGATGACTACATTTGCGTTACGCATCCTGTACAGCATTCGCATCTGACCGAAGTATAAGTGCTTATGCCATACGTGTTTATGACTTCAGTTAAACTGAGGTACAATGCATCAAAATAAAAGGAAAAATATTGCAAAATAACTTAATACAAGATGATGAATAGAACTTTATAAGCTCTTCAGTCCTGTGATTCCAGGAATCACAGCTGATACTTCTGAGAGAAACTGCTGGAAACACAGTTCCATTGAATTAAAAGCTCATGCTCAAGCCCACCTCACTCTGGAAATAAAGCAACAAGATTTTAACAAATGTATTTTTCCCAAAATGTTCAAGGTACTTGATGGTTTGAAGTGTTCTTATCCATCTATTGTAGAAGTTGTAGAGTCAGTAACCCTCAAGCTACTTCCTTTCAAGGTTACAAAATTGGACATAAGGACCTAAAAGGATATGTGAAAATGTGTTAATTGTGAAGTCTTGGCATAGTTAAACAATAAGGACTTTTTTCTGCTGGCCTGATTTGTACTGGCCCTGCCATAATATGGTAAATATAATTTTTTGCAACATATATGTATAAAAAATTGGATAATTTACAGTCAGCCAGTTATTATTACAAAATAAACCCCAACAGGGTGGTCAGCATCACCCTGTCTTGTATCACCCTGAAGGAGTTTATTTTGTGATAATGACCAGCTGATTGTAGGTTATCCCACTAATTACATGACTACTTCCCAAGTAAATCATTAATTGGATATGAAATATTGATTTGAGTTCAAATTTACTTTATTATGAGAGAGGAAAGAGACAGAACTCCAGAACCAGCTGAATTTCGCATCTGGTTTGCCGAGTTCTGTAAGATGTTTATATTGTGAATATCGCCATCTAACTGCTCGTTATCCCACTGTTTAGACAACTACTTGCCAAAAAATAAATAAATGTACATGAAATATTGATTTGAGTTTAATTTTATTAGCTTACTTGTAAAGATCGCAGAGTGATACATGAAGTAGGAAAGAGTACTCACAATACCCAGGTGACTGTTGAAATATCACTTCATCCCCAGTTGTGTGGTCATTATTCAGAAATATCAGACCCAGAATTGAGTACTGAAGTCATATTTTTAATTAAATGTGATGTCATCTTGACAAAAAAAATAATAATAATGTAACTCCATGACAGCTATAAACTTAAACACTATTTTGCTATACATCAATAGCATACAGTTATTTTAGAAATGTTCTACCAATTCTAACTGATGCTCCCAAGAGTATCACAAATAATTCTTGCATTTTTGACAAAACCTCATGCATGTTAGCCAGCTAAATAACATTACCTTGGTGATCTTTTTAAATTAGCATAATTCATAACAACATCATCATGGAAGAACATTACATTTGGCAATTTTAAGTTTGCAACACATTTTTAAATAAATGACATAGTGACAATGCAAGAGTGACCCGATGGGGCAAGTCAACTGGCCCAAAACTCTCTCACACTGGCCCTGAGCCATTGAACCCTGCTTGCGCTCTGGCACTTTGTATTGACTAGTGACTTGTTTTCATCATTGCTGCACTTGACTGGAATAAGGAAAAATAGTGACGTTTTCTTTAAAGTTCCATTGATTTGAGCTTGTTTTTGCAACAGAAGGGCCACACACCATTTAAATAAAACAAATCCCATTAAAAAAAAAAAAAACATTAATTAATTAGCTACATTTTGCTATTTGCTATTATTCTGGCTAGTCAGGTTCCAATTAATTCTTCCAAGACACACAGCTGCTGATTAAGTGGAAAAGCTGTCATTATAGTCTACTTAAAACAAACCTCTTCATTTTATGAGATAAAGTTGCAGATAGTTGCATTGTATGTGTGTTCATGCTTGACACTGACGTGACAGAGTCTTTGATTAAATATTTATTTGAATTCAAATGAAAATGAGGGCACACCAGCCCATTGTCTCCTGTTACATTTGCAATTTTTAGTCTGCTGAAACAGTTTTTTCTAACTCCAAAAGCAGATGATAGCCTCAATCACCATTCACTTTTATTGTGAAGAAAAAAGATTGAATGAAAGTTAATGGTGATACAGGTCACTCTGGTTTGGAACAACATAAGGGTTAGTAAATTTTCATTTTTCAGTGAACTATACTTTTAAGTATAAAGGAAATTAATGTGCCAAAAGAGCTCAACAAAGCTAAAAATATGAGGGCCCTTTCATTGTTACCAGTGCTCCACCTTATGTGTGTTAGTGGTGGGATTGATAACGGAGTCACATGGTGTAAATCCATTATGAGCTATGGAGTCTCCACCTTGACCCTCTAATTCGGCCTAACTGAATTTCATTATATGCATCACAGCTTTTCCTTTCCCCATCCCCAAGCCTCTGTACTTAAAAGATTCATGTTTGAAAGGGGGTTCAAATGAAATATTGATGTTTGACCCATCTTCTGCTGACCTAAACATCTCTTAGGTCAAGCACATTGGAGATAATGGGTAAAGCTTGTTTCATTTATCCATTGTTGTTCTCCAAAGTGTTAAAATATTGTAGATGGTGGTCTCTTGGCTAGGGGTGTAAATATTTGCTCTGTCAACGATTCAATTAGGCTAGATTACGATTTTGTATTTAATGATTCACTGCATTATGAAATCTGTAATTTGGCCACATTTCGGTCAGTTTAGATTATATACTGAAAAATATACGGAAGGCTCAGATGTAACTGGACAGCCAGTCGAATGTATCCCAGAAGATCTGGATATGGATTTAGTGGATTTGTACAATTAACAACAGGACAAGATTTGCATTTTGGACAAGAAATGAACACACTGGAATGAATACGTTGGAATGCATATAATCTGAATTAAATTCTTTAATCTGTGCATTGAATTTTCATCACAATGCATAGATTTATTTTTATACAGCTTCTCTTGTCCTATATGGTCAGAATAAACATCTCTTATTCAGCAATCAAATCCTTTATTTTATATTTGAAAAGTTAACACTTCTGTGCTGTTACAGGTCATTGTGACCAGGTTTAGATTTACAAGAAAATTCTAGGTTCAATACAAGTTAAGCTCAATCGACAGCATTTGTGGCATAATGTTGATTACCACAATTAATTTCGACTTGTCCCTCCTTTTCTTTAAAAAATAAAAAAATAAAGAAATAAGAAATCTGCTTTACAGTGAGGCACAATAGAAGTGAAAGATTTAAACAAATTTACAGCTGAAATAATACACTAGTTTTAACAGAAGAATTAAGGTAAGTGCTCTTATAAAATTGTTAGCTTCACATTTCTGCCTTTAAACCCTCCAAAAATTAACCCCTTTTACTTCCATTGTAAGTGCCTCACTGTAACGCAGATTTTGTGGGGTTTTTTACAGACGAGGGACAAGTTTAAATTATTTTTGATGGAAATCAGCATTATGCCACAAATGCTGTTGACTGAGTTTAACTTGTATTGAACCAGAATATTGCTTTAAGTCACAAATTTTCTGCAATTTAACATTTCGTTTTTAAGCCTGAGACTTCATGACTGCACAGACATGATTGCAAAAATGTTTTTACAAACTGAAAATTTGGACTATTGAGCAGTAATTTGTTTGAAGGGATGATCTGACTCAGTAACAGCTACGCTGGATTTTCAATAGTAACATCACAGTGAAGACATTCAAAACAGAATCCCCTGAGATTACTATTCAGGCATCTCCATTAGTGATACAGGCTGTTCATTATTTAAGTCTGTCCATCAATGAAATAACGTCCTCTTCTCAACAAAGAATGATAGATTTCCTTTGTGTAAACAGGCTCTTTAGAACTGATTGTATTAATTGCAGGAAAAACCAATCCTAATACCATTATTAAATCAAAGGATTATGTAGTGGTGCACAGTTTCTTTTGAGTTGTTAAACTGTTAGAAGAGTTGGACACTTTGTGCATCACTGCCCTTTTTTCCCCTGCATCGTTTATTGCAATCCTTTGTATTTTGTATTGAGTTATTTATCCACTCTGCATTAAATAGGGATGGGAATAGTAAGGAATTGAACGATTCTGGTTCCAATAACGATTCATATTTTTTTTATTACTTCTGAGGAGTACTTCTTAGTACTTATTATTATATTTAGGGCCACCTGCCCTTAGCAGTCTGTTATCAAATGATGATCATTTCATATTTAAACAGAACAGAATCTTTCAAAAGTTGAGGTTGCACCGACATTTTAAATAAGATGCGTTATTCATTAATTTATTTTTTATAAAATATCACTAATTAAATGAAAATTCATAATGTATATTTAACTACACATTGTCATACGAACAACCAGTCAGTAATTTCTTTGATTTAAGTCTCACGAGAATATGCCGAAATGAATTACTTGGTTCAATACGTTTTTGATTCACAAAAGTGAACCAGCTGACAAGAGTGGTGTTGTATGTGTTGTGTACTATAGATTCAAAAGAACCTGCTCTCATATGAGTAATTCGTTTTGGAGTTGGGCTACACCAGTCATGCTGTATGTTTCATGTACATGTATTAATTAAGCAGACATTTTTATCCAAAGCGTATAAAAATGGAATACAGTGATTCGTCATAAAGAGGCAATAACATGAGAAGTGCTGCAATACAAAGTTTTAAATTGCCCACAAAAGAAGGTGAGAGACAGTAGTGAAAGAAGAATGGAGTGAGATTTTATTTATTTTTTTTAGGAAAAAAGACAGTTAGTGTATTAGTAGGATTGGGTCAAATACTCACGAAAGAGGTGCATCTTTTAAATGTTTCTTGAAATTAGTTAGAGAATCAGCTGCTCTGGTGGAGTTCAGAAGGTTGTTCTACCAGCTAAGAACAGTGGAAGAGAAAGTCCGAGAAAGTGATTTTGTGCCTCTGAGATGGCACCACAAGCACCTTTCACCTGACGACCACATGCTTCTTCAGGGCACATAGACTCGAATAGTGAGTGTAGATAGGGGGTCACGGAACCAGTGGCTGTTCTGTAAGCAAGCATCAATGCCTTAAACTTGACGCAAGCACCCATTGGCAGCAAGTGCAGTTCGATGAAGAGAGGTGTGACATGCACTCTCTTGGGCTCTTTGAAAACCAAATGTGCTGCTGCATTCTGGATCAGTTGCAGAGGTTTGACTGTACATGAAGGAAGTCCTGACAGAAGAGCATTGCAGTAGTCCAGTCTAGATATTGCAAGAGCTTGGACAAGAAGTTGTGTAGCATGTTCAGATAGCAAAGGTATGATCTTCCTAATGCTGTACAGTGCAAATCAGGCCGTCTTTGAGGTGTGGTCTGTGAAGTTCAACTGATAGTCAAACACAACCCCAAGATTTCTGGCTGTCCTGCATGGTGTAATCATTGACGACTATAGCTGAATGGTGAAGTTATGTTGTATAGCTGGGCTCTCTGGAACAATGAGATGTTCTGTCTTTGCTAAGTTCGGATGGCGATGGAGTTTTTAAATCCAGCATGAGATGTCTACAAGGCAGGCTGAGATACATTCAGCTAGTGTAGGATCGCCAGGCTGGAATGAGAGGTAGAGTTCGGCATAGCAATGATAAGAAAAGCCATGTGCCTGAATGACAGATCCCAGTGATGTCATGTGTATGGAGAAGAGGAGGGGTCCAAGCACTGAACCCTGAGGTCCTCAGTAGCTAGTCTGTGTGACACCATTCCTCTCCAAGACTCCCTGAAGGACCTACCTGTGAGGCAAGGCTCAAACCAGCAGAGTGCGGTTCTCATGATGCCCATTGTCAAGAGGGTGTCTGCTTTTGAAGCCAGTTTGGTTGCTGTCTAACAGGTTGTTCTGGGAGAGAAAAGGGGAGACCTTGAACATGACTCGTTCAAGTGTTTTTGCCATAAAGGGGAGAAGAGAGACATGTCTGTAATTTTCTGTAAAAGAGTGCAGGGTTTAGTGTGGGTTTCCTAAGCAGTGGGGTTACTCGAGCCTGCTTAAATGTAGTGGAAAAGGTTCCAGTGAGGAGAAAAATGTTAATAATGTGTGTGAGTGCAGGTAGGATAGAAAGAGAAATGGCCTGGAGGAGATAGGAGAGAATAGGATTGAGGGGACAGGTAGTAGGTTGGGAGGAGAGTAGAAGTTTAGAGATCTCAGCCTCAGAGAGTGGAGAAAAAGAGGGTAGGAATGGGTTGTGTGTTGGTGATGGGTGTCTGTGGGTTTTTTGGTGTGGAGAATTGACTGCAGATGTTTGTTATTTTGTCTGTGGAAAAAAAAGTGGCAAAGTCATGAGCTGTTAGAGGGGATGTGGGAGGGGGAGGAGGGGTGCAGAGGAGAGATGTGAAAGTTTTGATAGTATGATGTTTTAGCAGTGGAGACTTCTCTTAGCAGAGAAGTGTGTAGTGGAGTAACAAGAACACGGTCAGTGGTACAGTTACGTGTGTAGATGAGGTCCAGCTGGTTACCTGATTTGTGAGTTGCTGCTGTTGTGAGGCGTTTGAGGTCAAATGCGGCAAGCAAAGTATGAAAGTCTGAGGGTTGTCCAGGTGAATGTTGAGATCACAGAGGACCACAAGTGGGCTGCCATCCTCAGGGAAGGAGGATTTTAGCACATCCAGCTCCTCCCTGGGGAAGATATATAACTCCAAAATTGATTTTTACAGGATTGGAGATAGTAATGGCATGCAGTTCAAAGGAGTTATTGTCACGCAAAGAGAATAGAGGCATACATTTCCATGTATTGGACATAAGCAAATCTGTTTCTTCACCCCTCCGAATCTGATTGGGAGTGTGAGAGAAAGTGAAGTTTGTGGAGAGGGCAGAGGGGGTGGCTGTGTCCTCTGGTTGAATCCAGGTCTCAGTCAAGGCTAGGATGTTGAAACCTGTTTGGCTAGCAATGACAGGAATTAAGTCAGCTTTGTTTACAGCTGAGTGTCAGTTCCAAAGACTGATAGAATGAGAGAGAGGTTTAGTAGAGGAAGTGGAGACAGTGCGCAAGATGTTAGTATTGTGCTGTCTCCTGTGTTTGTAGCATGAGTGGGGGAGTGGGGGAAATGTGAGGGACAGTGGGAAGTGTTGAAAGCACATAGTAGAGCAGGAGAGATGAAAAAGTGGAAGTACAAAACAGGAGGAATTAGATTCAAAGGAACTGGCTCAGAGGAGTCATTCGTTAAGGAATTGAGCTGCACTAGTTGCACCTATGTTTTGCGCTGTAGATTCAAGAGTCATTCATGCGGGAATCAGGCTATACTGGTCGTGCTCTAAGTACAATGCCGGAAACATTGACAGTATTTTGGTACAGTGTTCTATCCACACAGGCAGAAAAATGCAAGATCGAGAACCATTAACTGAATCAAAAGTCATAAATCATTTGGTTCTTTATTTTTTGGAACCAGAAAAATGGAACCGGTTCTGAAGTAGAACCAGTTCTTGGTTTCAAACCCTTACGTTAAAAAACTCCTGTCTTTTGTGTAGTCAACTAGGTATCTTTGACAGAAGTGCATCTCGCTTTTTGTTTGTTTTTCATAGGGCTACTCATCTATAGATTGTGCTACTAACAATGGCTTTAACTTTTGCTTTTTCTTGTTACTTAGCTTTTACTATGTTAAAAAAGTAATTATGTGAAGGTGTTATTTAACTGTAATTAAATGTGTTATTTTTGCAGCACTTGTGACACCAAATGGAGTTGGAAAAATAATGACTGTTTTCCAACAGGTTTCCCGAACAATTCTTCCTTCATCAGTATCCATAGAAATTGTTCTGATAACAGCCTGATCACATGAAATTTACGTAATAATGGCAACATTTTTGCAAACCAAAATTACGTGCTTTATTACATGTTTGGCTGCAGTTTCCCAGTGAAACGTCTAGCGGGGGTGCCAAAAGCGAGGGAAATTATGTTGTAATCAGACAAGATTTTAAGGTGGATATTAGATGGATGTTTTAATAAGTAAAACGTACCTCCCTAACCTAAAACTTTAACCTAAACCTTAACAATAGTGTTAAAAAAGATAAATAAGAGGTGAACAAAACAGACATCCTTACCCTAAATCAACACCTAAACCTAACCGATAGTGTTTTAAAAGCAAATTCGACATGAAGCAACCACTTCATTTCGTGTCGCTTCCATTGCACTTTCGCTTCACTTTCGTTTCAAGCATCCTTGGCTGGGCTCGAGGGTGGGTCACTGAGTGTAATATCCAACACTATATCAGGTGAGTCATCGTGGAAGTTAATAACATTGGAATAAGTGTGTAAATGTAGGTGGGTCTGTTAGAGTTAAAATGTATCGTTTTTTAAATGAGGCATTGGATTAAGTGTTTTGATATAATAACATAGCAGGGTGTAAGTAATAGAGCGGAAAATACGTGTTTTATAAAGTCTTAAACAGCCATAGTACCCGTGATTTGTGTGAAAGTGAATAAAACACACAGTTGTTGTAGCGCCTCTAGTGTTAATTTCTCCAGGAAACTGCAGCAAAACGTAGAAAGTTGCACGTAAAACTCGGTTTGCAAAAATTTAGTTATAGTAATGTTCATTCTATGAGACTAGGTTGGATAATAAACTGCTAATAAGCCGGAATACAATGGAGGTTTTTGGAGAGAGACTATGAGAATGTTTAACATTTTCCAGTGACTAGTGCTACCCAACAACCCTTAGTTTGCACGGTACACTTGACATGTAAACAACTCGAGTGTGTATGTTCTCTATGTGCTGGCTGGACAACATTGGGTCCAGATGTTTCCCTCTTGCTGGGATACATCAGGAGCAGACAGCAGCTCATAAACAAGCCCAGAATAGCACCGTGTCAGATACCTTACTAGCCTTTGCTACTGTGGTGGAGCCTCAGTGAGGTATTTTAAACTGCTGCCTTAAGCTACAGCACATGTCTGTAATTAATACCCTGCCCTCTAGCGAAGGATGAGAATGGATGATCAGCACTTCACAGCCAAAATTTGAACTTGATGATTTGTTATACACACCTCTTCAATCTCTCTTTCTCTCCTCCTCACTGACACGAAGCCAGACTTTTGATTTGCGGCATAAAGTCTGTTTCACTTCGCAGCTTTTTCTGGCCAAGAACCGCCCACTTCTGACAGGAAGTGTAACATGCAGTTCTTGAATATTGTATGTTTTTCAAATGTTAGAGGACCATATTTATATGCTTCTGTTAATCGATATGTGCAATGGTGCAGTCAATTGAATTCACAAACATTTGGCTGCTGTTTTTCCTATGTTTTCTCCAGAGAGCTCAGTATAGCAGTTCTTCTTGTTTAAGGCTTATAGTCAAATTAATTTGGTCTGATGACTGACATTTTGAAGATCAATGCTTGTGAATGCTTAAAGCTTTTCTTGTTTCCCAGTGGTGTGCCTGGAAAACAAAGGCATACCAGTCACATGTGGTAAGCTGTGGGTTTTTTGTTGTCATTTTTTTCCCCTTCATTACCATGACAGCCACATGCTGTTTTTGGCATGCAGATTCTCCCCATTCATCTGTTTGCCTTGCATGCTGAGCCAAGATATTGTCAGCATCAAAATAACTTCCTTTTTGTCTATGTTTGTGTTGAAAAGCCTCTCTAGTCTTGTGTATGGCCCAGTAAACCATACATTTGTCATCAGTTAGAGACTTTCACAAGCTAATGAGAATTCCTTCTTCTTTATAAGTGAGTGTTAAAACTGTCTGAGTGTAACAAGTTGGAAATAACTATGCCACATCAAATGCCATCAGAGTTCCTTGAATTCGCATTTGATTAGAGCCAGACTAATATACAGCTTTTTATTGTAAATGCATTTGAATGACCTGAATTGAAGTAGAAATGAAAACAGAACACCATGTCAGGGTTACTTTTGTCAGCCGTTTATTATTTGCATGGCAAGTTGTTGTTTCTCTCTTTCTCTTGTACTTTTGGGGTTCCTCTCTTCAGTCAACTTTTGAAGGTAAAAGTTTCAACATTATCCTATTTGGAAGATTGTACATGTTTTGGGAATTAATATAATATATTTATAATGTCGGGTTGGGCAAAATTCCGAATTTAAGGATTGGCTCCCTTTCAGTTCATGAGTTAGAATTTGAATTGAATTGGCCACGCCCCACAGGATGTTAAACTGGGATTTGAATCGGAATGACAGGATGAGGAATTTATTGAATTGAAATCCACATTCACAAAACAGAAATATTTCAATAGTCCAACACAATTTTTGGGACAAAACAAATATTTAGATAATTGTGACTAATTATGCTAATCATTGAATTTTAATTTGAATTCCTTAGATTCAAATTCGAATTACAATGCTGCATTGTTTTTGCTGCCTCAATTCAAATTCAAATAATTCAGGAATTGAATTGGAATTTGAAATGTATTTAATTCAGTTCTGTATGGTGCACAGCACTGTTGTTGACTAAAAATATGTTTAGAAAAAAAACAATAAAACATGCTCTCTTTGTCACTTGAATGCTACCCATGAAATAA
The DNA here is from genome assembly GCF_019703515.2 of Myxocyprinus asiaticus. Classification (NCBI taxonomy): domain Eukaryota; kingdom Metazoa; phylum Chordata; class Actinopteri; order Cypriniformes; family Catostomidae; genus Myxocyprinus; species Myxocyprinus asiaticus. The sequence goes on from NC_059352.1 coordinate 21,120,451, forward strand.
TGGTTCTGAGGTAAGAACTGTGAATTGTTCTATACAAATGCTCAGCTGTTTTCTACCAGTATTGTTGTCATTGTGGTTTTTCCTTTTTGTTTGCATGTGATCAGGTCCATTATTGCACATTTGATCTGTAAAATGCTTGATTACCATTGTGCACAAAAAGAAAAAAAATATGATGGATCTTAGAAAGTTATAAAAAATGATTTTAGGTTAAATCAATTGCTTTACAACAGTTTCTCTTTCATTCCCAGTGAAGTTTTAAGAAGTATTGCTTTTACGCCTGCACAAATGCTACTGAAAACACAGCTACCTCATGCTTTGTATAAAATCCTGTGACTGAGAATCTCCAGAATATAAGATATTGGTTGTGTGATTTATAGCATGTAGCAAAGGCTTTGTTTATGTGGAATGGATGTTTTATTTTAGATACGGTAAATCTCCCTTGTGCCTCACTTATTCTAATGGTCTTAACCCATTTTTGTTTTTTTTGTTTTTCTCTAGTGGACCAAAGCATGTTTGAGAACTCGAACTTTGCAGAACAGCCCAAGCAAAACTCTCGTCCAGCGGGAAACACAGACATCTCTGCTCTGGCAGGATCAAAGACAGGTGGCAGTCAGCACCTGAAAAATGCCCTCAACCTGGGCAAAGCCATGGGAGCAAAAGTAAACGACCTACTTCGACGAAAAGATGCCAACAGCCTCGGAGACATCGGAGTCACGGAGGTCAATAAAAACGTGGAGGCAGTGTGGTCCAGCCTGGCTGAGATGAGCCACAGTACAGCAGGGAGTAGGTAAAGATTTCACACTAACACACAGCTAAATGTATCAATGTATTGACCTCAATAGTCTTTAAATTCCATTCACTTTGCAGATTCTCCCTCTTTCTCTCCCCAGTCATTTCCTTTGACCTTTCACTGCCCTTTTAATAAATATGTAATAAATGCTAGGAAGTAAACAAAATGCTACCCTGAACTTGGACTGTTTTCAGCACACCAGTCGTCCACTTATGCTGAATACATCAGTTTGACCCATCAAAATAGAACCAACATACAATTAAAATGACCTGTTTTTGTTAATTTGTTAGAAGCTAAGTGAAATATTTCATTATCCACTGAATGATTATTCTGGTAAGAAAATGAAGCATGAAACCCCACTATTGATGTTGCTGAAAATTCACGTTTCACTTAAATTGGTATGCTAGTAATATAATTTGTAAAGAATAACTGCAATGGAAAAAAAAAACTAAATTTGAAAAATGCAAAATAGAGGCATTTACAGTAGTGGTCTCAGACTTCTGGACCCCACTGTACAGTAACACTTGAAAAATGCCAGATTGCATTGCTATTAAAGCATTTTGACCAAAGATTGTGCAATAAAAGAGAAACAACTAGAAACTTGAACCTCTAGAACATGCTTAATGGCAAAACCATGTCACTTTTTTCCATATCCCTTGGTTTGATTTTGCACTTTCAATATTTGTCCTGTGTAAGGCCTCTAACAGGCCCTAAAGATGAAAGTCAAGTACATGTGTACTGATCCATACATTCAGTCCCCAGAGACTGTCAGTCATCATCCCAGATGGCTCAAACCAGCGATAATGTTTCTCCATGGCAGTTCATATCATTTCTTTCAACAGTGAATGTGAGAACAGGAGAAATGTCTTTGAACTCTGTTATTATATGAACAGGCCATGAGTTACTGCTGAGATTGACTGACATCTCTTTGAGAGGGAAAAAAGCCTTTTCAGACAGCCATGCATAGCAACTGCCTTTACCATCATTATCAGCAACCTATAACGTACATGTTGCATCAGGCAAACTTTGTTTGTGTAGAGGGTTTGGTTTAATTGGCTGAAATCCTATTAGTTGTGTGTGATGTTTGGTATATACATTCCTTGCCTATTTATGCACACATTTAAATTTAGTTCACTTTTTTATTTTACAGAAATAATGTTCATATGCTCATAATTATGCAAAAGAAACACTATTGCTCTTTTCCAAAAACCTGTTGACAACATAGGCACTCTTTCAGTTAAGGCTGTTCCAAAATTTAGGCATCTTAATTACGCTGCCTTACAAGGCGGGAGAAATTAGCAAATAATTAATATATAAATAAACATTTAAGTCACTACTGAAAAATTGTTCAGTGTAATTAAAATGGGTTAATTTACACAGTATTTGTGTCTGCCATGTATTTTATGGCTCATTAAAGTATCATGTTTTTAGCTTGGCAACATGCTAACATCCCACTCAATTGAAGTGGCACTTTAAGTGGCACACAGAGTGGGTGTCTATGTAGAGAGCTCCAAATCGGTTACGAGGTTCCATGGTGGTTAGGATGCTGCCTTAAGGCCCGGATATACTTTTTTTTTCTTTCTTCTTGTTCCAGGACGGATTGCGCCAACCGACCGCGTTGCCTTCCAAAGTATACTTTTCTGACCGCAAGTGAATACGAACATGTTTGACGCATGCACATTACTATGGTTTGTGAAACTCTTTTAGTACAGTCAATGGCCGGTGCATGTGCACAGACAAGGACAGCATCCACGGGTCAAGAAAATCTGGGTGGCGCGGTCAGGCCGCACGGCTATGCTGATGTTAAAATTTGCATCAAGCATACTGTGCGCGGAGCGATCAGCAACGTGGACAACTGAAGTATACTTTGGCCTTTAGAAAGCAGCTGCTTATGTAGGCAGCAAGCCAGCTCACTAGGTTTTGGAACAGAGCTTATGAATGAGTGACGTGTTTTACACGTCTTACCCCACAAGGCTAATAAAGTTTAAGAGATTAACTGAACTAGCAAAGGTTGTCTTTATGGCTTCCATCAGAATTCATATCAAACCAAGTGCAAATTCCACTGTCATAATCTAGTGGAGGAAATTGTGCATTTACAATAACCAAACTGCTTATCTTCTGTAATAAGGCTATTATTAAACCGATATATTGCATTCTTGAGGGAATTCTGCAGTTATCATGGTAGACTTCATGGTTCTCTTTATTGTAAGCTCAACAGTACAAGAAATTGACTATATATAGAATAGAATCTGTCACTAATTAACCACGAGCATATTGTGTGATTTGGTGTAGCCAGTGACATCACTGCATCCAACTTCTTGGCTATTTGTTAAATCTTATTTACTACTGACCATCCGAAAGTCCTTCCCACAAAAAAAGACTGAGAAAGTTGCAAAGATCTGCAAAGTATGGGTTGCCTAGCTTTCTTCTTATAAACTAGTAAGTAAGACTGTTCTGTGGCTTACTTTCGTCCTTACCCCATAGACTTGATCTATGCAGGGATATTACATGTGGCCTACCTTTAATGAAATGTATTGAAATTAAGTGTACTCTTCTTGTATTAAAAAGGAAAAGGCCTGGAACATCACTATGAAATGATATTAGTCTTGGAATGCTTTGATATTTGCAAAAGTAAAATATTATACCACCATATGTTAAAGAACATGCAAATTCAGTGTTTGCTTTGATCTTTCAAAGTCATTGAAGCATGCTTTGGTTCACTGGCTATCTTTACTTCAATATGTGTATTACTCTTTATCTGAAACTACTTTTTTCTCTCACACTCAGTCACATCTCTCTGGACTCCTTCCCTCGGTTAGATCCCCCACCTCCCACCGGCAAAAAACGTCTTCCACGCGCCCTGAAGACCACCCAGGACATGATGATATCTTCTGACCCTGTGGTAGCCTCCCCAGACTCGTCCTTCATCTCTTCACCTGACAAGACTCCCCTAATATCCAAAGATAAAGTGCAGCTTCAGCCAGAACCGAACCCTGATGTGCCCAACCTAGAGAATCTTGCAGAACCCAGTGACCATGTCGACAGCCAGATGGAGAAGCCCAATTTTGAGCTAAAAAAGGAGCCCAAAGCTGTGGTGACAGATGGGCTAAAAGAGAAAACTGCTGAGGACGTAGATCAGTCACAGCCACTGTTTTCTGTTCCAGATCTCATTCACAAGGACAGTCTGGACCCAAAACAGAAACTGGCCAATTCGGAAACTAGAATGGCTTCCACCCCGTGTCCAGGAAAAGGGGGTTGCCGCATTAGCGTCACTGATGGGGAATTGTTGGGAATCGGAATGGTGGATTACCAAACCCTCAGCTTGGAGAATGAGGAATCCCACCCCGACCTACTCTCATTTGAATAACCTAACCTTCGCTCCATGATCACTCCATTTTCCAGCAGTTTTCAGGAGATAATGTCAGACGGGAGCACAAGGTTCTCCAGGCATCAACAATGAAAAAATCAGTATGCATGGAGAAGACAGGTCAAAAGTGGCTTTGAACCTGTCAATAAAACTGACATCACTTTTGTGCTGCTTAACCTTTTGTAGATTTCATATTTTGCCGTTATAGCAAAGTACCACTGATTGTGCTTATTTTGTAGCTAAAATTATACAAATGATTAAAATCACTATTTTTATTTTATTGTAGTACCATAATGAGTTTAAAAGATTGCATTGTAAAGTATTTGTGGACCTGTACACAAAAGAACCATGATAAATCATTTAACAGAAACCAAAGTCAAAACTATACTGTAATACCTCTAAAAAGCTGTCTTTGCAGTCATGGAAGTGGGCAACATTTAATGTCTTAAATATGTTCTTGTTTGATTCATATCAGTTAGTTTTACGAGCATGGCAATTTCAGTTTATATATAGTATAGGTGTCTTTATCTACCATGTATTTTATATTCAAAAAATACAATGTACTTATTGTGTACATATGTGGTGTTCTTCAAAACCGAAGCAACATTTGCTGCTACCAGGGTTAGGGGTAAATGTGAGGGGTAGTGTTCAGGTTTAGGGGAAGGGGTAGAGTGCAGGTGAGGGTTAAGCCCTAGGTATACTTCCATTTTTACGTGAACGCTCAGCGTCTGCTTACAGTTGAACGCGAGCCTGTCAAAGTATACTCCATATAACTGTGCCAGCATACACTGGCGGTTGCCGAATGCACGCTACGACTGCTATGAGACACCTGACTTTCTCTTCAGGAATTTAGACCCATACAGATGTCTTTATATTTCTTCAGACTCGAGTTATACAAATGCAGGTATCTCCAGACCTCCTCATACATGCTCTCATGACTTCATGACAGCAACAGCTACAAATGTAAGTGTTGCCACCTTGTGGACCTACTAATTAGTGCAAATAATTCCTGGCGCATTCTGCACGTTCAGAGACGCACGGTTAGGAAAATCGGGCTGCGTGCATTCAGTGTTTGCGCGCTCTGCTGATGACATCCTGTACGTGGACGCTCAGCATTCACGTCTGATCAAAATATATTTTGGGCTTTAGGGGTAAAGATTAGGGGGAGGTGTAAGGTTAGGTTTAGAATCGCTACGGGCCTCGAAATAAACAATATATGGACATCGTATGTGAATCTTACATGCTTTTCACAGAATAAGGGCTACCATCTAGCCAACCTAAATGTACAGTGTAATAACTTGTATGTATATTAAGTACAATGTATCAAATGCTTAATATAAATACACTGTAATTAAAGACACCTAATTGAAAGTGGGGCCTGCATGCCTTTATATTTTACCTTTTAGTTTGCTACGAATTTGTTTTATATGTTGTATGACCACATCTCTGTCCTTGGCTCAACATTGTGCTCACGTATAATAATCATTGCCAGTATGAGCAACTGCACAACTGACCTTGGATCAGTCTATAAAGCATAATGCACCTAAGGGCAGCAGTCTGCAACTGCTTCCTTATTGTTTTGTCTGAGCATTTCATCTTGTGCAGGACACATTTCACAGAGACCTCTAGATCAATGAGAAAATATAGGGTTATCTACCTTTGTAAGAAGTGTCATTGTGATCACCATCAAGGTGATGATGGCTTATGGAATGGCAGTAATGAGTCTCGGTCAACATGAAGGTATGCGGAGGGGCTCTGAAATTCCATGGAATGCCATAACGCTAATCTCATTCCTTGTCCTCTTGTTTATGTAGACAGCCTGACTCCCATGGCATTCTCTCAGGGCTGTTCTTTATCCCAGACAGTGGTTTCTCTACAGAGAATTCAGGACAAGTCTGTAGCTAACAGTGCAGCAATTTACACACTCATTATTTATAGAGATACACTGCCATTGAAAAGTTTGGGGTCACTTGACAGAAATGTTTCTCTTGCTCTTAAAAACCTTTTGATCTAAAGGCTTATGCTTAAATGTTTGAAATGAGTTTAGTAGACAAAAATATAACTGTGCCAACATATACATTTATTTCATTACAAATATGTATATATATATATATATATATATATATATATATATTTTTTTTTTTTTTTTTTTTTTTTTTTTTTAAATGGATGATTTGGACAGACTTCTAAAGAAAAGCAGCCAATAAATGCCCAGCATAGATGGGAACTCCAATACTTTTTAAAAAGCATCCCAGGGTGATACCTCAAGAAGTTGGTTGAGAAAATGACAACATAATTCCATATTGTTCCATTTCTGTTATTACCTAGTTATGACGACTTTACTGTTATTCTAAAATGTGGAGAAAAAAAAAAAAAATTATAATGAAGAATGAGTAAGTGACCCTAAACATTTGTCCAGTAGTGTATATTGTGATCCTACATATATCTACAGATGTACTGAGATGTTCATAACTTCAAGCTGCACATACTGAAAGATAGCAATTAAATAGTTATGTATTATGTCAGTGATGAAATATTGTATGTGAAAGATTATTGAACGAAGGTTTTGAGTAAGTTGCTGCAAAATAACTTAAAGGAATAGTTCACCCCCAAAAAGTGCTAATTTCATCATTTACCCTCATTTTGTTCCAAACCAATATTACTTTTTTCTTCCGAGGAAGAATGACAGATGACAGAACTTTCATTTTTGGGTGAAATATCTCTAAAGCTGCATATCCTGAAAGATGGAAAAAAAAAAAAAATGCTGTTATGCATCATGGAACAAATAAAACATTTTGTGTGAAAGATATTTAACAGAGGTATTAAATTGATTTTTGTTAACTTAAGTGCATGGGATGTATGCACTGGCATCATAGCATTAACTCATATACAAGTGCTTTATTAATTAGATCTCTTTCTGTACCATGATACATTTTGGTTACACTACCATTGTGATGTCTACTTTCATGTGTAATGATGCATAATGTATCATCAAGTTCTCTTTTTGGATAGTTTGAACACTAAAATGAGATTTCAAAGCCAGAATGGAGCAAACTCATGCAGATGCGTTTGCAGCTGGTGAGTTAATGAATTGATATTGTTAATGAATCACTGATATCTTGTCACTGGATCATAAGATATGAAGTCAGAATATTTTATAGAATCTTCTATGATGCCTTTATAACCTCTGTGTATATGTGAAAACTGTTCACTGAATAAATGAAAGATATTTATCTTGCATTGTTTTAGCCATAGTTTTCTTAGACATTTTATTTGTTGTTTAGGGTTGAGAAGATTCTTGATGGAAAATTAAGAATGTTGGAACTTCTGTGTGATTTATGTACTTTGTTTACTTTTTGTCAATGGTCCCATCAATTTTACACTTTAATATTTGAATGAAGGGGAAAAAAGAATGTTGAAGGAAAAACGCACCGATATGAAGGTTTTATGAGTACACTGAAATGTATTTAAGAGATATATGTTCAGGCTGGCTGTATTAAAGTGATTTTTTACTATGCAAGCTGTCTGCTCATGATGCATTTCGCGTCTGGGTGCATATATTTTTCGTTAAATAGTTTTATTATTTTTCATTCAAGGCAGTTTACACAACAGAATGTACAGGGTCATTGCATCTAAAATTAAATGCCTTTGGATGTAAAAGCAATAAAGTCTTCTAAATAAAGGGATTGAACCTCTAATCCTTTGTGTTATCAGCACTGATTCGTAACTATTAGGCTACCATCACCTCAATCCACCCTGACAACCATGTCAAACACAATAAATATTTAATAAATTCCACTACATCCACATGGACTCTGCTTAGCACATTTTCTCACAGCAGTGAGAAATATATTAGCTCAACTGGTAGACCATGGCACTAGCAACTCCAAGGTGTATAAATGTAAATATCATGAGAATTGTAAGCTGCTTTAATCTTTATTAACTAAATTTTATTGGCTGTAGAACTACCTGACAAGACAAAGTTTTGTAGTCTACTATTTTTAGACCTGTGCCATTTGATGTCAAAATATGTGTGGTAGTCTTCAGACTCTTGCTCCAAAAACTTAAAAAATAGAAATATAGAAAACTAAATTCTATTGCTGTTTTAGCTGTACAGATTTATTCTGCATTCAGCCTTTTCCTCCCAACTTTAAAATAAATGCAACGTTAACGGGGCATTTGGGACAGTAGGTGGGATCTTTCCACATCCTCTTTCCCATTCAGTGACAGCCTGCTTGTCTATTATAGTCATATCCTGTGTTTTACCATTTCTTTTTCTACAACATAACCTCTACTATAGATCACTGCCAGCTAGACATCCTGTTTTTACTGGCTATTTTCATGGTGAAGGTAGGTTTTAAACTGAAGTAAAGATTTGTCATAGTGGCAGTGTTAAGATCAGGGTTAGAAATAAGGGTACAGTTATTACTGACAATGGAATAATGAAACCACTGTGGTGAACAATTAAACCAGATGACATTCCAGGAGCCACTTTATGGCAAAGCCCCTCCCTAACTGTCAAGGTAAAGAGTGGCTCCATTTTGATTGGATTGTGGCAGGACCAACACAAACAAATTCCAAGCACAGCCATCAGATAAGCTGCTTGGACAACTACTAGAAACTTCAGGATGTAAGGGCCTGGACACGTTGGAAAAGACTTCTTACTGGTCCATGAGTGGTTTCTTAGCAACCTCTCAAAACCCATCCTAAGGTTTGTCCCAAGACCAGCACTGAGATAAAGACCATAAATATTCTTCAAGACCTCTCAAAGCAGCATTAACTTACCATGTGGCAAAAATTGAAACAAAGAAGCCACAAAGACAAATCTTTACACACAAACTTTTACTCCAAAAATGGACTTCAACTGCAAAACATCTACACCATGTTTGTTCACTGAACTGTTTATGTAAATTGCAGTTGTTTGATTAACACAATACACACAATCTGAACTATTAAGGTATATATGAATGCATGCATAATATTTAATCTTTCAATATCATGGTTGGTCTCTATATCTTCAGAAAAATGCCAAGAGTATTTTTGAAGTGGTTTGAAAAAGAAACAATGCATAGATGAGACTTTAAAGACATTGTTCTAACTATGTACTTTAAAATATGCAAATGTTCCACACAGAGAAGGGAGGGTGAGCCACACTGGGTGGGCCCCCTCCGATGTCAGCAGCCAATCATAACCCTGAAATAAGAAGTGCCAAACTGAAATCTCCTCATCAGGAAGGTATAAAGCATACGACAGCCACACCTTTGTCCTGAGTCTCTGTCCAGAGGGTCATTAACAGGATACACTTTGATAACACTAATCAATGTCCTGAGTCCCCATCCAGAGGGTTGTTAACAGGATACACTTCTATAAAACTTCTCTGTTCTGGCCTCACTCTACGAGAGGGAGGCAATAACAGAATAATAATCAACGTTGAGTTCCCGGCTGTTTGAGTTCGGGAGCAATAACAGAATAATGAACATTCTGAATCTCTGGCCTGAGTGGTATGAGATGTAACAGAATACAAACCATCCAACGAGCTAAGTCTCTGCTTCACAGAAAGAGAGAGGATAACAGATCACCCAATGTTCTTAGTGTCCATCAGAGAGACAGAAGAAGATCGACCAAGTACCAAGTCTCACTACAAGAGACTATTGCAACGCCAAGTTCGGAGTCCTTATACCAGCTACAGCGACAAGGTTTAGCTCTGACAAGCATATCCTCTCTTCAAGGTTCGTGCATCTGCGTGTTCCAGATGATGAATCTAGCACCGACATAAGGGTTGTATCTCGTTGCTACTAGGAGATCAGCATTCCTCAGCTCCTTCGTGTCCAAGGCTGTTGAAATGGAATCCAGCTCCTTCTCCACTGTAACGTGGCCCTGAGCACCAGTGGAAGACATCGCCGTCACCAAATATCACTACTAAACCTCTTTTCTGAGACCTTGGCATTAGTGTATACTATCAGTTTATGATTTTCTAATGTTCTTTAGATTGCATAACCTGTGTATCAAATGTCTTGCAAATAATCTTTGAGTTATTTGTTTATATGGAAATAAGGTTTTCACCTTATTATGGAAACAGCTATTTATCTTTCCATAAGTCATACTTTGCCATTGCTACATCCAATTCAACCACTTGCATCTTTCCATCCTATGCACTTTTATTTACCTTCAGTATTCATTTATATTATTCTTTAACATATTAGTACCATTTTGCAGTTTTTGTTAGTTATTCTTGTTTATCTTTTTGTAAATAAAAATAATTTTATTACAACTGTGTGTTCCTTGTGTTGATACAGAAGAGCTCTAAAGGGTTAGGCTGCTCTTGAATCCTTCATGTTATTCAGATGAACAACTCCCTCCAGTTTACATAATTTTAATTTATTGAATGGTCCATTTGGATCATTCTTTTACTGTTAAGGTGAAACTCCTTAGCTGGTGCCCCAAGGATGGAGGGAGGGGCCGTCTGATATTAATAATCACACACACATACACCTTAAGTGAAGTGTGATCAAAAATCACCACATACTTTGGTGTCTTGTGTGAGACCCATTTCATATCAGTTGATGCCAGGGTTATTCTCACTACACCACTTTGTCGGAGGAAGTTGATTACTTGCTTTTTATCAATAGTGTTTTTCAGTACACTGACCATGAAACTTTGGAAGTTATCATTTACAGAGAATCTCACAAATTCTAAAGTTCTACTGAATTGATCATTATGTGGAAGTGATCCTATGATCATTTTAATACTAGATACTTCCCCACTAGGTTCCATGCATTTTACATTCATTCCCATCTGACTCACTCAGCATATCATGAAGCAGTGGTAAAATTTACTTACTGTATAATCACTGTGATTTGGGCAAGGCATTGTATTTTATTTAATTTATTTGGGGTTATATTACAGTACATTTAGTTCATGTATATACATATACAGTATATTGTAGATAATAGTTGGTTCTGTTGGAGGAAATGGGACTATAAAGGCGGGCGTAAACGGTGCGATTTTCGGCTGTCGTGCGAGCTCCCAACTGATTCTTTCCAGTAGGGAAAGATTGCATGGAAATCATGGGTGCTCGTGTGGTCGTGGCTCGCATCGTGTGAGAGGAATTACGAGCGGAGCCAAGCGGCTTACGAGCAGCTCACGACCTCCAGAATATTTTTTTCGATGTTTTAAAAATTCGAGCTGATTTGGCGATCTACCTGAAGTTGACCAATCAAGAGGTGTTACAACTCACATGATCAGTGTAAACTGAGTATTCATGAAGCTTTTACACATTTGGAGAAAATGGTCATGTTAAAACTGTTTTCTCCATAATATTCATGACCACATCACTGGAAAGATTCCACAGAAAGGCCATGCTTGTAATGGACTCGACTTGGAGGCGAAGGGAGAATCCATATGCAAGAAGTTTATTACAATCAGCAGACGTAATCATTGAAGCAGGCAAAGTAGTTGTTACACAGGTAGTCAGTCCAACCAGGCAAACAGAGCAAAACAGTAATCCAAAATCGGTAATCCAGTAAAGCAGGCACAATGGTCATAACAAGTAGGCAATAAACAGGCAATGAGAATAACACTTGGTAAGGCAGTGAAACTGGCAATACTTCGCAAAGTAACAATGGAAAAGCATGGCTATTTATATGATGCAAACAGGAAGTCACCATAGAAGAAATGGTACAGTGTCAGTATTCAGGAGAGGGCTCCCTCTGGTGGTCGGCTGATGGGATACCAGACTCACTCATTACAGACCCCCTCCCACAAACAACTCCCAGTGTTCTTCTTCTGGGTAGTCCCCTTGGTCGTGGTGCAGGACAATTTAGGTGCGCTCAGTGGAAGTCATGGATCAATGATGGGTCCAGAATGTCCTTGGCGGCTACCCAAGATCTCTCCTCTGGTCCATAACCTTCCCAGTCTACCAGGTACTACATCTGGCCCCCTCGACGATGTGAGTCTATGATCTCTCTGACTATGTTCTCCTCCAGTGGAGGAGGAGGCTCAGGATCCGTGGTTCTGGGGCCAGAAGTTGGGTGGACAGGTTTCAACAATGACACATGAAAGGATGGAGAGATGCGGTAGTTAGCAGGAAGCTCCAGTCGATAAGTTACAGGATTGATCTGTCTGATAATTCTGAACAGACCAACATACCTGGGGCTGAGCATCCTGCAGGGTAGCCGTAACTTGAGGTCATGTGTAGATAGCCAGACTCTCTGACCAGGCTGGTAGTCGGGGTGGGGACGCCTCCATCGATCAGCTTGGAGCCCGGACGGCCCGCTGCAATCTGACATGTGCACTGTCCCACACCTGCTCGCACCTGATCCAATCCTCCACCGCTGGCACTGTAGAGGGTTCACCTGACCAAGGGAACATTGGAGGTTTGTAGCCCAGCACACATTGGAAGGGAGTGAGTCCAGTAGAGGAGTGAGTGAGGGAGTTCTGGGCATATTCCGCCCATGGAAGGAAGTCGCTCCACCTCTGTTGTTCACGACTGCAGTAAGACCTTAGGTATCTGCCTCTCCACCTGTCTGTTTACCTGAGGATGATAACCAGATGTGAGGCTGACGTTGATGTCTAGTTGTTTGCAGAAAGCCTGCCAGACTCTGGAGGTAAACTGTGGTCCCCGGTCAGATATTATGTCTTCTGGAAGACCATAGATCCTGAAAACTTGGTGGAAAAGAGCATTAACAGTCTCCATGGCAGTGGGTAGACCTTTCATTGGGATTAGTCTGCATGGCTTAGAGAAACGATCAGTGATAACAAAAATGGTGGTATACCCATTGGAGTTTGGCATATCTGTAATGAAGTCAATGGACAGGTGGGACCAGTGTCTCTGAGGGATAGGCAGTGATTGTAGAAGGCCGACTGGCAGTTCTCTAGGGGTCTTTGACTGTGCACAAACTTGACATGACTTAATATATGTAGTGACATCATTAATGATTGAAGGCCACCAAAATGAGTTACGTACCAGGCTTATAGTTTTCTGGATGCCAGGGTGTCCAGTGCTGAGGGAGGTATGGATCCATTGGATTGTTCTTGAGCGTAGAGTGCGTGGTACATACTGTTTTGTTGGAGGGCATTCTGGTGGTGCAGGGTCTGCTTGTTGGGCTCTTTGGATCTCTTCCATGATGTCCCAGCTTATGGGTGAGATGACAGAAGTTGGGAGTACAGATTCATTTTGAGGTGTGTTGTGAAGGGGATCATGACGATGGGAGAGAGCATCAGCTTTGCAGTTCTTACTGCCAGGGCAGTAGGTGACTGTGAATTGGAACCTTGTGAAGAAGAGTGACCATAAGGCTTGTCGTGGATTAAGACGTTTTGCTCCCTTGATGTATTCGAGGTTCTTATAGTTGGTATGGAATGGACAGAACCTTCAAGCCAGTGGCACCACTCTTCTAGCGCAGCCTTCATTGAGAGTAGTTCTTTGTTTCCAACATCATAGTTCCTTTCAGCTGAGTTCATTTTACGGGAAAAGAAAGCACAAGGATAAAGTTTTCCAGGGTTACCATGGTGTTGAGAGAGAACCACCCCTATGCTGCAGTCTGAGGCATCCACTTCCACAATGAATGGTTGGTTAGGATCTGGGTGCTTGAGAATGGGGGCGGTCGTGAAACTTGTCTAGAGGGTGTTGAAGGATTTTGGAGCAGAGTCAATGGTAGCTTGGATGGTTTTCCTTTGAGCAAAGACATTAAGGGGGCAGAGATGAGACTGTAGTTGCGGATAAACCTCCTGTAGAAGTTCGCAAAACCCAGGAAACGTTGTAGCTCCTTAACAGTGTTGGGTCTTGGCCACTCCGTGACTGCCTTGATCTTGGAGTCATCCATCTCAACACCTCTATGGCTAATGATATACCCTAAGAACTTTGTATGGGTATCATCTAACTCACATTTCTCTACTTTCACATAGAGTTGGTGTTTCAGCAGGTGGGACATGACCATTTTAATGTCTTTGTGTTGTGCTTTATCTTGAGAGTAAATAAGTATGTCATCAATGTAGGCGATGACACATCTGTTGAAGAGGTCCCTGAAGATCTCATTGATGAATGACTGGAACACAGCTGGTGCGTTGGCCAGGCCATAAGGCATCACCTGGTATTCATAGTGCCCCCTAGTGGTGATAAATGTGGTTTCCCACTCGTCTCCCTCTCTGATACGAATCAGGTTGTATGCACTTCTCAAATCCAGTTTTGTGTAGATGCGTGCTTTACGTAGTTGTTCCAGGGCAGACGGAACAAGAGGGAGTGGGTACCTGTACTTGATTGTAACTGTGTTCAGTCCACGGTAGTCAATGCATGGACTGAGCCCTCCATCTTTCTTCTCAACAAAGAAGAAGCCTGCTGCAACTGGTGAGATGGAAGGACGAATGAACCCCGAAGCTAAAGCCTCTTCGACATAAGTCTCCATGGCCATGGTTTCAGGTCTTGATAATGGATAGGCTTTGTTCCTAGGAGGTGCCATGTTGGGTAGTAACTCAACAGCACAGTCCCATGGACGATGAGAGGGTAATTGTGTAGCCTTGATTTAGCTAAATACCTCAGAGAATTCAGAATATTCCCTCGGGACCTGGACCTGAGCTTGGTTCTCAGGATTTTCGACGCTGGTAGTCCAACATGGCATGGTGACTGTGATATGAAGACAATAAGACTGACAATAATCTGACCATTGTTTTAACTCACCCTGGTTCCAGGAGATGATGGGATCATGGATAGCCAGCCATGGATGACCCAGGATGAGAGGATACTTGGGTGAGTTGATGATATAAAGAGATGTGATCTCTGTATGAAACAATCCACAGCAGTAATGTTAATGGTGGGTATACAACGTACTGTAGGGATAAGGAGTTCCCCTACTAGACCTTGGTGAATTAAATTCACGGCAGCCCCTGAGTCGACGAGTGCAGAAACACATTTCAGTGTATCACCAAAGGAGAGCTCAATAGGAAGAGTGAAACTGTGTTGTGTGGGAGATTAAATATTCATGATACTCACAATAGTCCTGGACTCTTGATATTTCTTGCCTTTGTGAGGGCATGTGGAGTTTCGATGATTCCTTTCACCACAGTAATAACAGTTGCTCTTTATGACGATGATCGTGTTCTTCATCAGAAACTCTGGTATAGGTGATCTGCATCGGTTCAGCAGCTTCAGGGCATGCCTGGACTTGACTTTGGACTGATGGTTGTGATTTGGAGATAATCCTTGAGCGTGGTGATTTACGCAGTAAATTATCAATCCTTACTGCCAATGAAATGAATTCTGTGAGTGTTGAATCCTCACCCTTACATGCGAGTTCAGCCTGCAGATTGTAGTTCAGTTCCTCTCTGAACACAGTCTTGAGTGCAATCTCACTCCATCCACTTTGGGCTGCTAATGTCCTGAAGTGTATGGCAAAGTCAGCTGCAGAACGTGAACCCTGACGTACATGAAGCAGCTGAACAGAGACATCTTTATCTCCCTCTGGGTATTCAAACACTTCATGGATCTGGGAAGCGAAGTAATCAAATGATGTTTGAAGCCGATTATCACTCTCCCAAACAGCTGAGGCCCAGCTGCCCAAAGTAATTGTTCTATTATTTTTTTTTTTTTTTTTTTTTTACTTGTTAATAGTTTTAAAAAGTTTAAATAATTAATTTGATAAGACACCATTTTGATGATGAAACTAAATTAAACTTTAAAATGGAACTCTGGGAATAATTAAAAAAAAAAAAAAAGGAAAAAAGGATTTGGAAGAAAAATATACAGATTTCAGTAGGGTCCTACGTAAAAACGCAAGCAATTCATACCTAATTGAGAAACTTTTAATTTATTATTTACCTTGAAATTTAATTTGAAATAGGTTAAAGGAGTGTGTTCAATAGCACATTACCATATTAGAATATTTTTGCTGTGGTATCGAAATTTGTATCAAGAACCATGAAATTTGACTGTTATTGGTACTGACTACTGAAATTTTGCAGTTCTATAACTTTACTATAACTATAGATTTTTCTTATATATATATATATATATATATATATATATATATATATATATATATATATATATATATATATATATAAAATTGGAAACACAAATTTTACTAATTGTAAAGCACAATTAAACAGTTTTATTTATTTATTAATTTTTTGATATTTTTGAGAATTTAGTCATCAGTTCCTTAATAATGAAAAAAGCTTTTACACTTTACATTGTGAATTTAGATTTACTGTATTGGATCACACTGTTTTTTACAGTATTATTTACAGTGTTAATATTTATGTGTATTTAAATACAGTAAGTAATTCCTGTGTAATACGTCCCATGGAAAACTGCATGCACTTACTGTGTAATGCACATACTGTACATGTTGTTATTGTTATATATTTTTGATAGCCTATATACAGAATATATATATATATATATATATATATATATATATATATATATATATATATATATATATATATATATACACACACACACTACCGTTCAAAAGTTTAGGTCACTTACTCATTCTTTATTTATTTTTATTTATTTATTTATCTATTTATTTATTTATTTTTATTTTTTTTCACATTTTAGAATAATAGTAAAATCATCACAACTATGGAATAATAGAAAAGGAAATGTGGGACTTATGTTGTGACTAAAAAAATCCAAAATAAATCAAAACTATGTTATATTTTAGCATCTTCAAAGTGGCCACACTTTGCCTAGATTTTGCAGAAATGTACTCTTGACATTTTCTCAACCAACTTCTTGAGGGATCACCCTGGGATGCTTTTTAAACAGTATTGAAGGAGTTCCCATCTATATGCTGGGCACTTAGTGGCTGCTTTTCTTAATTATTCGGTCCAAGTCATCAATTTAAAAAAAAAAAAAGATTTTTTTAAATTAAAATTAAATAAATTAATATGTTGCCACAATTATATTTTTGTCTACAAAACTAATTTCAAATATTTAAGCATACGCCTTCAGATCAATAGGTTTTTAAGATCACGAGAAACAAACTTTGACCCCAAACGTTTCAGTGGTAGTGTATATATAATTACTATAGTAATTAATAAAAGTAATATGTAATATGTTGATATCTGGATGAATGCTTGAGGTGATAAATATGAAGTTTATCTAAGACATAACAGTTGTTGCTGGTTACTGCACATTTTAAAACTAAATTAAAATTAAATATCATTACTCTTACCATTATTATATTCATTGATCCTAAGCCATCCAGCATTTCCTGAAAGTGTCCCCCAAGGCAAGCAATGTTAAGTACCCCTGCTTTAGAGTTTTGTAAGCCTTTCCCAATGAATGGAAGTTTTCTCTAAGGTCACTTTGCTCTTAAACATAATTTATGCATCTGTCAGCATCTTTGTATCAGGCTATGGTCTGTCAACTCAGGAAGTCCACAGTTTAATATATTTTTGGTATATTCACAAACACAAATATAGCTTTTAACTTGACATTGATTAAACCTCATTCCACTGCTGAAGCTCGGAAACCTTTAAAAACCTTTGCCAGGGGAGACTGTTTTGTCTCATGTTGGATGTAAAATAGGACTTCATGTTGTCCTGACAAAAGCACTCCAGTATATATATACTGGAGACTGCTTCAATAGCAGGTAACCAAAAATCTTTACTAAATTCCTAATAATATTGTGACAAGGAGGAGGACGTGGCCGGGCCATGATGGAGCACATAATGGAGCGAGATAAGGGGCAGCTGGAGACGCCGGTTCAGAGAGAGAGAGAGAGAGAGAGAGAGAGAGACGCACGCGGCCACGTTGCATATGTGTCCATGTTTGTTTATGTTTGTTTTAAGTTGAGTTTCTCATTAAAACTTTGTTTACTGTTCAGCTGGTTCCCGCCTCCTCCTCGCCTGTCCTTTAACTGTTACAGTGGTGCCGAAACCTGGAAAGAGGAGGGATGCGCTGTCGCGGAGTCCTCGCCACTGCCATCCGCCAGGGACAAGATGAGAACCGGTGGAGCGTTTCCGTCCGCCAGGGCCCAGAGAGGACTCACTGCCGTCTGCCGGGGGAGGAGCGAGCTTGCGTCCACCAGAGGGCGGAGGCATAGTGCATAGTGTATACGGCTGTCACGTGACAAAAGAACGAACAATAGCGTATATGGCTGTCACGTGACAAAAGAACGAACGACTTGGACAAGAAGACTCGAGAGGTGAACTAATCATTTCTGTTTCCTGTGTGAGCAATTCATAGCGTATACGGCTGTCACATGACAAAAGAACAAATTACTCAGTCCAAAAGAGTTGAAAGGTTAACTAATCATTTCTGTTTCCTGTACAGCGCAAACGAACAAACAAACAAATGAACGGAGGTTGCGCAACGCACATGCGCGGCCAACACAAAATGAACTAATCACTCTCTGAGACTACTCGTTCTTCTGAGTCACATAAAAGATTCATTCGTTCATGAACGACCCATCACTATTCAAGAGAGAGAGAGAGAGATGCACACGGCCACGTTGCATATGTGTCTGTGTTTGTGAGTTTCTCATTAAAATTTTGTTTACTGTTCAGCCGGTTCCGCCTCCACCTTGCCTGTCCTTTAACTGTTACAAATATGAATAGTTAAAAATATCTGCATACAGTATTCAATAGGGTCCAAACAGATGGGGAATGAGAAAATTATAACAACTGCCAAATTTGGAAGACTACATACTTGTGGATTCTGTTGTCCAATGATAAAATGTTTACTTTTTACTTTTTAAAAATCTTTTGATATACAAAGAATGTTATGTTGATTGCATAATGTGACCCTCTGCAAACAAATACCCAAGGCTGTTAAAATTTGATCGGCTGTTGGTAACCCATTGTTTGTTTATCTGTCCGACTAACATTTCAGTATGTTAGCATTTGTACAAAATAAAAACTGAATTTCATCCTACAGGATCAAAACGGTAGCTCAATTATGAGGGTTTTCTTGTTATAGCTCTAGGGCAGGATTTGAGAAATTTGGCATTTGTCCTCACATTATCTGTGCTGTGTTGCTTGGACCCCTATTTAGACCCAGAAGCTAAAAAACAGCCCAAATCAACTGTTTAATGAATTCGACTAGGAGAGAAAATAATTGCAGTAATTTGGTTTCTTGGACTAGGATTAAAAATATAGCTACAAATCCTAGCTCATATTAAGAACAGTCAGTGCTGTATGCATTTACTTGTTCTTTTTATGATTAGAATAAGGGTCTTTGTATCTGCCACTTTGAATATTTTGCTATTTTATGGACTTTAATCTAAGAGGATAAATTAATCATTTTTTTAAGAAGCATATAAATCTCATTATAAGAACATTATAATTAAATATAATTAAAGATCATTTGACCCCAAATGGCCCCAGAGACAAAAACATTTATTATTTCACTGACATCTACATTTCTGGGTTTTAACCCACCCAGGATTCACGAATGCATTTAGTATGCTCAAAACCTCCTACAATTCCATTGTAATTTATTTATTGTTCCCAGGCCAATTTTCCCCAGATATCCTACTGAGTTTACAGCATGCATGACCCTTTCTTTATTCAATAACAATACTGAGCTAATATTCCAGTCCGTATCCAAGAAGGTGATATTTTGAAATGGGGAAAAATAATCAAGTGACCAGTAGGGTGCTCAATAATGATGACATGCTGCGTATAATCTGTCTCCTATTTACATTCCAGCTCCCCTTCATCTGTCTGCCAAGAGAAGAGCAACATTGCTGTTTGTGTAAGGAGGCTCTGCAGGCAAAATAGTGAAGAACTACAGAGTTCCGTTTGTTATTGCGTAACTATGGAGAGAGAAGGTCACCACTGTGCCTTTGAATGCAGCCATACTGAATAAAGCCCAGATTATGCAGCATTTTTGAAATGCGAAAATTAGCACTTGCATAAAAAGAAATGTGAAAATGACTTTTTGCAATAGATACGTTTGTTTTGCCATGAATTGTCCCATGAAGAATAAGCTTTGACAAACATGCCTAAAATGTTGTGATCATTCCTCTTTTAAAGGTCATGGTTTAGTTCACTCAAGGAATAGTTCACCCAAAAATAAAAAAAAATTATGTCATCATTTACTAACCCTCATTTTGTTCCAAACCCAAAAGGAAAATTTTGAAGAATATCTTGGACACTATTTTCTATATAAAGTTATTTAGGAATGGGGCTGTCAAACTCTAAAAAAAATTAAAAAAAGATTTGTACGCTTTATTCTAAGTCTTCTTAAGTCATATGATAGCTTTGTGTAAAGAACAGAGAGAAATTTAAGTCGTTATTCACTGAAAATCTTCCCCTTTGCTGCTTACCACTGCAAACCGGATCAATGAGTCAGTGAGTGAACTCAAGAACCAAACCAGTCCAATTTCTGAACAAATAATTCAGATCGGTTTTGTGAACTGAATCACTTAATTGAAAAGATACAGCTCAAAAGAATGATTTGTCCTTGAATTGGACATTACTACTTCTCTTATGAACAAATCAGCCCAATTTCTGAACAAATTATTCAGATTGGTTTTGTGAACTAAATCACCTAATTAATTGAAAAGATGCAATTAAAAAGAACGATTTGTTCTTAAATCGGATGTTATAACTGAACTCTCATGAATGAATCAGTCCAATTTCTAAACAAATCATTCAAATCAGTTATGCTAACTGATCAATCAATTTATTAAAAAGATACACATCGAAAGGAATTGGACATTTATACTTCTATCAAGAATGAATCAGTCCAATTTCTGAATGAATCATTCAGATCGGTTTTGTGAACTAAATCAATTTATTCATTGAAAAGATGCAACTCAAAAGAATGATTTGCTCTTGAATTGGACATTACTACTTCTCTCATGAACGAATCCGTCCAATTTCTGAATGAATCATTCAGATCGGTTTTGTGAACTAAATCAATTTATTTATTGAATAGATGCAACTCAAAAGTATGATTTGTTCTTGAATTAGACGTTACTACTCTCATGAAAGAATCAGTCCAATTTCTGAATGAATCATTCAGATCAGTTTTTAAACTGAATCAATTAATTCATTGAAAATATGCAACTCAAAAGAACGATTTGTTCTTGAATTGGACATTGCTACTTCTCTCATGAACGAATCAGTTCAATTTCTGAATGAATCATTCAGATTGGTTTTGTAAACTGAATAAATTAATTCACTGGAAAGATACAGAACAACTCAAAAGAACGATTTGTTGTTGAATGTGATATTACTATTTATCTTATGAATGAATCATTCAAATTCCTGCCAAGAAGAGCTAGGGAGGATGTCAAGATTTTCAATAAATGATCATTATATTCTTCAAAACTTCACCTTTTGTGTTCCACAGAAGACAGTCACACATACAGGTATGGAACGACATGAGGCTAAATAAATTATGACAGATTGTTTTTTTTTTTTTTTTTTTTTGTGGGGTGGGGGTCAAGAAATCTGAACCGCAGGTTAGGGACACTGATTAAGGTAGATAAAAGTACCTGAGATCTGGAGACAGCAAAGCTGATAACAATCAGCCGTCACTAAATATAGTCCATCATAATGGATGAGACAACCTCCAGGCAATGTCGACTTGGCCATCCTCCTCTCTGGCCTGTTATCCCAACTATCACTGATGTTGGGCCTCACACAGATTTCTATCAGTGATATCCTGACCTCCAAGCAGAGAGAAGAGAATGTGAACACATGAGTCAGCTTATCATTTATTTGTCTTATTGATCACAACAGTAAAGTGTATGTTTGTCTGTATGTTCTTTTTAGATAAGGTTAAATGTTGTTCAGTAAGGAGCTTTTTTCCCTGTGTCTGAGTTAGAGAGACAGAAAGAGAAAGAGGGTGTCTGCTCTGTTTTTACACCATTGTTTTTGTCACCATCACAATGCCTGGCATAGCTAGGGTCATATAGCAGCAAATTAAAACCCAACACAGCAACACTGAGTCAACCAATGGCGTTAGACTGTTTGTCTGTACAATCTCAAATGTGGGGAGTGTTCAGGAAACCTATTTGAAAACAGTAAATATTATTGCAATTCCTTTTTGTGATGCAAATGCAAGAGAAATTACACACGTCACCTTTAAGATTCTATCCACTGTTATCAAATGCATGTGATCCTGCATTTTATTCATCAAACGAGTGAGGTAAGGCATGAGGCGTCACTATTTCACCAATATTTACACTTAACAAGGTTTAAAGTTATCAAGTTCTGACTACCTCATAATTCATAGCAGAAAATGTATGGACTTGTACCAGACACTCAACTGTTAGAGCATTGTGCTGGCAACGGCAATCGATTCTTATGTTCAATTCCCAGAGAACAAACTCGCGTATAAATTAATCCCCAACCATTGCATATTCCAGGACACTTTCTTCCGTATCACACACTTTATTCAACTCAAGGATTCATAGTGGAGTGCTTCAGGTCCATAAGGAATATTCCAGGTTCAATACAAGTTGCTCAGTCGACACCATATGCAGTATAATGTTGATTATCACATCAAATAATATCAACTCGCCCCTCCATTTCTTTAAACAAAGTAAACATTGACGTTAAAGTGAGGCACTTACTATGGAAGTGAATGGGGCAAATTTTGGAGGGTTAAAAGGCATAAATGTGAAGCTTATAATTTTATAAAAGTACTAAAATTAATTCTTCTGTTGAAAATCATGTATTATTTAAGCTGTAAAGTTACTTAAATCATCATTTTTACAGTTGTTGTAGGGTTTTGGGGTTTATGGCATTATATCGTCATGGCAATGAAGTTGTAAAACTGGATATAACTATACACAGAAAAGGTTAGTAAGTGATTTTATCACATTAAAATCATGTTTATATGCATATTGTTCAAGTCTTGTGGCTATACTTTTGAAAAGGTGAGTATTGTAACATTTACGGATTGACCCCATACACCTCCATTGTAAGTGCCTGCATGGCTGTGAGCAAGATTTTGGCTTATTTTAAAGAAAAGGAAGGACAAATCTAAAAAAAAAAAAAAAGAGAAATTTTTTTTTTGTGCTGATCAACATTATGCCACAAATGCTGTCGACTGAGCTTAACTTGAAATATTCTTTTAATTCGGTGTCAGATTAATGAAACATCTAACATGTGCAGTGCTGGGAGACCCCCAGGAGCAAGGCTGAAAAACACTGTACAACAATGCAATTTTTAAATTGGGTAGTCATTTTCTCAACACAAAATAAACAATGATAAATAATGCACATTCAGTGCATAACAAATCAAAGCATTCTTAAGCTCATCCAGTAATATGCAGCCAGCTTTTTCCTGCTGTGCGCATTAATAAACATAGCTTGTTGACAGGCAACAGGGTTTAATTCCTGAGAATACAATCCTAGTTTGAAGAATGGTAAATTGGCTTAAGCGTGTTTGTTTATGTGTGCCCCAGTGCAGGACTCAAGGGAACATGCTACTTGTGCATTAAGCCATAGGTGTAGGCTCAGCTCCACTGGCTAGGTGCAGGTGTGAAACAGCAGTATGGAGATAAGCAGTTGGCTATCCAGAAAGCAGTAATCCTGAACCATAACATCCTCTGCAATCCCCAGTCATTTCTGCTGTGCACACTGTCAAAACAAGATTGTGCAGCAATGCTTTGAATTTACTGTGAATACAAGAGGGAAAAGCTACAAAGCACATTAAAGGGATAGTTCAGCAAAAAATGAAAATTCTGTCAATATTTACTTATGTTGTTCCGAACCCATTTTTTATAACCCAGATTCTTTCTTCTGTGGAACCCAAAGGGAGATGATAAGCTGAATGTTATTCTCAGTCACCATTTACTTTTCATTGCATCTTTTTTCCATACAATGAAAATGAATGGTGACTGAGGCTGTCATTCTGCCTAGAATCCTATTTTATGTTCTACAGAAAAAAACGGAATTTTCATTTATAGGTGAACTTTCAACTTCACATATAACTCACTTGCCTGAATGTGAACAAGCTCTTTTATTCCACAGACTCCTGCACTAATTAATACCCCTCAATAAAACGGCTCCACTTTTGTAGTTCTTTCAGTTGACAGTGTTGGGAAACTGCCTACCTCAATGACAGGCTCATACAAGGCCTCTTTTATTAGGCTGCAGTAAATTGCTGAACCTTTAAACTGGCACGGCCGTGGAGCTATAGATTACGGCAGGAAGCTGATGATACAGACACGGTGTGGGGGTCTTTGGAATGCAACTGACAGGAGAATATTTACTGTCCCAAACCCACATGAGAAAGGCAAGAGGACCTGAGAAATAGCAGTAAAAAAAAAAAGTGTGGTAAAGCGACTACACCTACGTGCTTGAACACATTGTTGTATGTATTGTGTTTTTATGATGTAAAGAGATATTATCCTGCTTTGATTTGATGTTTTTCTTTCAAACCTGGACAGCTATGAAGTGCACAAATTCAAAGGCAGATTTACTAGAGATATACCAGTAATTTATTTCATCATATAAATGGCGCCATTATTAATATTATTATTAATGTAGGGTGAATACTTATAAAGTGGGACACTTAAGCTATTATGTGTATATTCATCCATTACTAAAAATCAGCATTAAGTTTATCCTAAACTAGCATGGGTTGATATTGATGTAGCCATATTTTGAAAACTTGGCAAATTACCAGAACGTGTCCCACTTTACCTGTATTCACCCTAAAATTCATTGTGTTTTTATTGTTGTAGTCTTACAATTATTTTGTGTCAAATAGCAGAAATAAGACTTAAAATCCAAATGAAAATGTAATTAAAAATCGGTTCTGCACATTGGGACACTTAAACATAAAAAAATAAAAAAATCTGCAACAGTCATAAAAAAACAACATTGTTCAATCTCTAAAATTTACTTCTGTCTCAGTAATTATATCTGATATTATAATTACAATTACAGTTAAGGACAGGCTACAAGTTGGCATGCATAGAACCTGCACAAAAGGTACTGCTGCCATCTAGTGTTCAGTAGCACTCATTCAAGGATGTAAGTGAGGTTCTTAATTTACAATTTTCACAATAAAGAAGCTTTGAAGCTTTTACAAACATGAGCAGGAATGGCTCTTCTTTAACCTTTAAATGCATGGGAATTTCACTAAACACTCTTACATATTTGGGTGCTTAGAGACCAAGCACTAATATCTATTACAAATGGATCTACAAAATGCCCAGATAGTGTCAAATTATTTTCAAGACAATTAGAAAATAATAGAATAAAATTTGATGTTTCATTTTTCATATATAAAAGACAAAATGCAATGAATCAGGACAAATCTAGAACAGCATTCATTATATTCACACTGAAATTTCATGATGCTACTGCCCGTCAAAAACATACTGAGCTATACAGAACACATACGATAAACATTAGTATTTACGGGCACTTATTGAGTCTAAATAGATGCACAGCTTTCATAATTTCAGCAGTACCCCCAAATGACAATAGTCATATCATGCTGTTCATGTGTTGTACTTGCTATAGTTTACTTGAATGTTATTTCTTTATCAAATAGCAATGTCAAAATGTAAATTATGTCAATCACTGAAACAACAGTGCCACCTTTAGTAAGAAATAAGTATAATAAGTATGTGTATGCATATGGAATACTGATAAATCAACACTGTGTTAAATTCATTGTTGCACAGAAATCAACATGATAGTGTTTATTTGTATGAATATAGTACTCATTTATCTTGTAATAAACAAATAAATACACTCAACGGCCACTTTATTAGGTACACCCGTAAACCTACTTATTCATGTGATTATCTAGCAGCAGTGTAATGTATAAAATCAAGCAGATACGGGTCAGGAGCTTCAGTTAATGTTCACATCAACCATCAGAATGGGAAAAAATGTGATTTCAGTGATTTAGATCGTGGCATGATTGTTGGTGCCAGATGGGCTGGTTTGAGTATTTCTGTAACTGCTGATCTCCTGGGATTTTCATGTGCAACAGTCTCTAGAGTGAATAGAGAATGGTGTGAAAAACAAAAAACATCCAGTGAGCGGCAGTTCTGTGGACAAAAACGCCTTGTTGATGAGAGAGATCAACAGAGAATGGCCAGACAGGTTCAAGCTGACAGAAAGGCTACGGTAACTCGGATAACCACTCTGTACAATTGTAGTGAGCAAAGTAGCATCTTAGAAAGCATAACACGTTGAACATTTAGGCGGATGGGCTACAACAACAGAAGACCACGTTGGGTACCACTTCTTACAGCCAAGAACAGAAAACTGAGGCTGCAGTGGCCTACCATTTGTGTACCTCATCAGAAATCCAGATTTGTCCGACCAGGCGATGTTTTTCCAATCGTCTACTGTCAAGTTTTGGTGAGCCTGTGCCCACTGCAGCCTCAGTTTCCTGTTCTAAGCTGACAGTATTGGTACCCAGAGGGGTCTTCATCTGCTGTAGCCCATCCGCCTAAATGTTCAACGTGTTGTGCATTCAGAAATACATACATTCATAGCACTGTTGTAACATGTGTTTATTTGGGTTACTGTCACCTTCCTGGCAGCTTGGACCAGTCTGGCCATTCTCCTCTGACCTCTGTCATTAACTAGCCGTTTTCGACCACAGAACTGCTCGCTGGATGTTTTTTGTTTTCCGCACTATTCTCTTTAAACTCTAAGATCTCTATAGACCCTATACACATTTGGTACTTTAGCCACGATTTAAAAAAAATGGCTATTTTTTTTAACACTATATAAGAGAGAGATTGAGGAATACTAAAGATTTGTGTGCCCAACTCCCAAAAAAAAATGTATGAGGTATAGGGGGTGGAATAAGGTCCCGGGTCACTAAAGACCTAAGCTATGCATTTAAGTGTTGAAGGGACAGTTCACTCAAAATGGTAAATTGCCATCCTTTACTCACCCTTATGTTGTCCCAAACCTATATGTCTTTCTTTCATCTGTGAAACACAAAAGGAAATGTTCAGCAGAATGTTACGGACTGACAGCCTCAGTCACCATTCATTTTCATTGTAGGGAAAAAGATGCAATAAAAGTGACTCCTTTTGTGTTCCACAGAAGAAAGAAAGTCATACAGGTTTGGAACAACATGTGGGTGAGCACTGTAAATGATTTGGTGAACTATCCCATAAAGCTCTAGTATCTACAAATCATCACCACCATCAGTCAAGTATGTATGTTCCCATTGCAAAAAGCCAATTAAATAAAAAAACTCTGAGACAGACATCAACATTTTATTTTGAGAAACATGAACATAGTCCATTCCATCCAGAATTCAGAAGTAACAGACCTGCGGTCTCACATAAACTTTAGTGGACGATCATTTGCTCAACTTATATCTTACAATTTACATATACAACATCTTTCCACTCAATCTAACTAATACACAAAACACACTTAAAGCTAGATTTCAGGCGATTGTTTAACCACTTTGTAACATGTTAAAATTCAAGCTTTGCCACATAATATGTGGACTGTAAGGCAGAGCTTCATACAGATTCACCCAATTACATCTCTGCCTAAGGCATAGAAGAAACAGAGGATTGGGAAGGCCATACGTCTTAATATAGAACAAAATAATGGAAGATAATGAAGAATTGTGAGCTACAGGCCATAATGGGTG
This sequence comes from Myxocyprinus asiaticus, assembly GCF_019703515.2. Taxonomy (NCBI): domain Eukaryota; kingdom Metazoa; phylum Chordata; class Actinopteri; order Cypriniformes; family Catostomidae; genus Myxocyprinus; species Myxocyprinus asiaticus. The sequence goes on from NC_059352.1 coordinate 21,148,164, forward strand.
TTATTGCATTTAAATCACAGAACGCTGGAGTTATTGTCCATATTCATGTATCATTAATGTATTATTAACTTTAGTCTATTTCAGATAGTCAAATGCAAAGCGAGGCTTGCGCCCTCACAATTTAACCTCAACAGATTTTTATCTATTATTAATTTATCGAAGAAAATATATTCATCTCTTTATGGATTTATGTTAACATTTTAATGCTTTAGCAAGGCAAGTTTTTACTGTTAATGTTCCATCATTTCATTAATGAAATCATTGGCAAAGCCTCAACACGATTAGCACAAAATTATGTTTAAACATTTGGAACCATGTCAGTATTCACATGGTTCTCTTTACTGCTTTCATACTACAAAGCCAGCAGACCTGGCACTTTTTCACTATAACTTTACTATCATTTTCACTAATGTAACACAAATGTACTGTAAACACAATTTCTGCAAACTGATCACATGTCGTAGCTGTGCGTGAAACCTGAACTTTACACAGCTCCTTTTCCAAATCAGTTTGTTTATAATGGCTTTACTACAAACAACAATTTACGCATGTAACTGTATGTCCATAATATAATAATTACACACAAACTTTTATACATTGATTGTTCAGTTTTTTTTTTTTTTCAAAACACCTTAGCAAAGCCCCAAATACAGATTCTGACATTTAACCCTCATATATTCATATCCATAAATGATTCATTGTAACCTTTGTCCTTACTGCCCCAATAAGTACATATTTCCTCGTTAAATGACTGTACTGTCCAAAAAAACAAAACAAAAAAGGTTGGCAGGTCATATACATTCTATCAGAGTGTTAGTATATGATTTCTTTCTGTCCATCTTGTCATATCAAAACCAATAAAGTAGCATATTCGGCCAATAAATTTTTAAACAGCTTTTAGGTCTTGGGTGAGGAAATTATCATAAATCATCATCATAACCATAAAGGTAGAAGACAAGGGACATTTGCCTCCATTTTTTCCATTCCTGATCAGAATTTAGATATATCAATTGGCTCAATATAAAGTACCTTCTGAGCTCTTGGCAACATCCACTCAAACCAAAGGAATGGAATTATTTAATATGTACCCCATGTTAACTTAAAAGGGCTAGTTCACCCTGTCATCATTTACTCACCCTCATGTTTTCCAAACTTGTATGACTTTCTTTCATGGAACACAAGACAACATGAGGGTGAACTTTCCCTTTAACGGTTATGTCATGATAAAAGACAGCTGACTAATATGAGTTCCATCTTTATAAACTGTGTTTATATAATAATATATATCATTAATATACAGTACTGTGCAAAAGTTTTTGGCACTTGTAAAAAAAATTGCATAGTGAGGATGTCTTCAAAAATAATGCCATAAATAGCTTTCGTTTCTCAATTAACATAATACAAAGTCCAGTTGACTTGACAAAAAATATTTGCTAAATAAATATTTGCCTTCAAAACAGCACCAGTTTTCCAATGTACACCTTGACACTGTTTTTCATGGCTGTTTCCAGACAGGATGCTCCCCAGTTTTTCTGTCAGTTGCTTCTGTCTCTTCATTTATTCCCAGACTGACATGATGTTCAGTGTGGGGCTCTGTGGGGGCCATGCCATCTGTTGCAGGGCTCCCTGTTCTTCTATTATTTTCTATTCTATTTGTAAAAAGTTTGGGAGTCTAATATTTATATTTCCTATTCACACACTAAAGCTGAAGATATAAATCATCTTAAGACAAATGTGAAACAACTTATGTGCCAAGACTTTTGCACAGTACTGTATGTGTATATATATATATATATATATATATATATATATATATATATACACACACATACATATACACACACACACACACACCAGTTAGTTCCGGTCCTCAAATCTGATTGGACGAGAGACGTTCTATGAGTACTGATGGTCTCACACCATCAGCACTCTGACGCTTTACTGTGTGTATCACTTCGCTTGTATTCGTGCCATTCTAAACAAAAGTCTAAAAGCAGTGCATACGTGTTGAGTTATATGTGTCTCTACATTTAATTTTGTGACATTAAATATTTTAGCCAGTAGGTGGGCAGCAAAAGACTATTTGTGTGTAATATAAGCCAGTCAGGTGACATGAAATGAGACAGCGTCAGTCAGTTTTCAATCATCAGCACTACGTGATCGTTCGTATTACTACACACAACTAAAGCTAGGAAATCGCTTTAAATGGCTTTAAACTAACAACTTGTGCGGCACGAGGGAGACCTACACAATATTAGGCAGGTGGTTTTAATGTTGTGGCTGATCGGTGTACACACACACACACACACACACACACACACACACACGTGATGGGGACATGAAAATGAACAGGAACTGCATTAAACCAGATGAACCAGTTCTACTCATGACCTCAAAAACCTGTAAGAATTCCTACTTCCCTAACAAATCACTAAACCAGCTGCCAAATTTGTTCTCCAACCTTTCTCAGGTTATTAAGACCCAAAGAGCATTTCACTCCCATGCCTGTCTGTGATTACACCCTGTAGTGTTTTCCCTTGGGAGGCCCGTTACTCACTGCACAAACAGAAAGGCCATCCTGACTCTGGCACTCTGTTCTTAGGATGTCTGAACTCTTATTGAATTTTTTGTTTAATGTTTCCGACACAAATCTGGCCATAACTGGCTGTTTACAAAAGGCATTTCTGAAACAAACTCATTTATGGCTTCCCTGCAGCATTGGGTATTTCTCCAAGGTTGCTGGTGAAAAAAAGAAGGCTCTGAAGAACTTGAAAAAACAATTTTTGGCACTTTTCTCACAGTCAAACATTTAATGACTGTGGCATTACTACAGCACAAACTGAATAAATAGATACATTTAAGGCAGCATGAAATGATGCAATGCAGCGTTTATCTGAATTATGGGGGGAAATCCTTGTGCTTTTTAAATGTGAAAGCCCTGAAAATGTTAGAGGGGACCTTGAGGCTGTATTGGAGCAGCTTTGATGATATTACATGAGGATAAAAATATTCCTTCTTTCATTTGAAATGTTTTGAAGGGCTTCATTCTAGAGATAAGTGTCATAAATCTTGTATTTTATTTTGCATTTAGATTTTACTAATTAACTGGCTGTATAAAAACAGCTGCTTATAAAACAAACAGGATGCAGTTGTATTGCTATTCTCAGTGTCTTAATAAAAGTCACTAATTTTGCGTCCCCTGCTGAGATATTCATATTTTCATTATCTGATGGAGAGACTTCACCCCAAGTACAATGATGCTCCATATTGAGAGGTCTTCACATTAACTGAATTGTCAGTTTTTCTCATTAGAACTTTATTACCTGATAAATAAGCAAATATATATACTTATATTAGAACTACACCGTATTCACAATCTTAACAGCTCTATTCTATTTCCATAACATACTTTTTGGATTCAATGTAATACAAATTTTGTATTGTAAATCATATTATAAATTCTGTTTCTGAATATTATTCAACACCCAAAAAACATATTATTTACTCACTGTAAGTGTTCTCTGGCTCAAAAAGAAAGTAAAAGGATTACATGGAAATAGTCTCCTTATTGTAAATTAGTATCTCCGCAACATGATTTACCAGGCCTCAAGACTTCTTCAGATTTACGTAACATAATATTAAAGCCTAAAATCTCTAATTAGTTGAAACATGGCTATTGACCGCATTTCAACATTAACAATCTCAAATGTCTTAGTAATAGAATTTTCAAAGCAAAAACCATGTCAGATATTCAAACTCATCTGGACAGAACTACACACAATCTCTTGCTCAACATCTCCATATTTCTCTAATGCGTGATCATCTCCACATGCAAAGTGAGTCAAATAAAAAAAAAAAAAATACTAAATCAAATTTGGATCCATTTTTCTCCAGGCTCAGGGTCAGAATTTTAGCAATGTAAATTTACCAGACACTCAGAACACGCATTGCAGTTCAACCAAATTGCCCTTTCACTATGGTAAAACCCTACAACATTGGCAAAAAAAGATAAACTATGCCAACAATGTCATCCAATTCATGCGAGATGCCTCATCTAGCAAGAAAACAAATGAGAACAATGTGTTTATAACCACCCAAAAATGAAAATTCTGTCATAATTTACTCATCCTCATGTTGTTCCAAATTCAACTTTCTTCCATGGAACACAAAAGGAGATGTTAGGGATTGACAACCTCATTCACCATTCACCTTTATTGTATAAAAACATCAAAAACCTTTATTGTATGAAAATATCAAAAACGTCAACATTCTTCAAAATTTCTCCTCGTGTTTCACGGCAGAATGAAAGTCATACGTGGTTGAAACATAATGAGGGTGAGTAAATAATGACAGTTTAATTTTTTTTGGTGAACTGTTCCTTTAAATTTCAAATTATTATTAACATCTGCATTTAGGGAAACAACCTGGCCTTTCCTTATATTTTCTTCTACACTTATATCAGAGCTCACAAACTTGCATTGAATATAATGGAACTGAAAATAATTCTATACTGCAGGACAGAGAAGAGAATGGCTTTGCAGTTTGGACGGTAGCTCAGAATAAATAAATAAATAAATAAACAAACAAACAAACAAACTGGAAGATTGACAAACTATCAGACAGCACTCATTAAGTCCTTTAAATCAGAATCATCTTTTGAACTACTGTGCTGTTGTTTTTAGAAAGCTTTGTAGTAGTTTTAATGACTCAATATGTCATGCAATCAATCACAGAGAAGCTGAGAGGAAAACACAACAATACCAGGAAATATCATAACTGGAAAAGCCTTTAAACAGTGTTACGATTGTAAAATCACTCACCATTATTAAATAGAGTAAAATTCACAAAAAAGAATACAAAAAATGATGTAACAAGTCTGTGGAAAGAATTTCACTTTTGAGTTATCTCAGCCTGTGGGTGTTATAAAAACAGCATTTTATGTGTTAGCGCACTAGTATTCACAGTTGCGGTCCAGCCAAATAAAGATATAGACTGGATTATTTCTTCCCTGTCCTGTACAAATGTGTGCTATGAAAGTATACGCATTGCACAACATAATGCATGTTACAACTTGAGTGTTTTCAGAAGAAATTACTCTAAACTCCTGTATACAACTGACTTAAAGTTATAACCCAGAAATGAAAATTCTGTTGTCATTTACTCACCCTCACGTTGCTCCAAGCAGAAGGCAGAAAGTTATCTCCTATCTCCTTTTGTTTTCCACAGAAGAAAGAAAGCCTTAGAGGTATGCAACAACATGAGGGTAAGTAAATGATGACAATTTTCATTTTTGGGTAACTATCCCTTAAATAAAGGACAAAAGAATATTGTACCTTTGGAATTCAAGTTAGAAAGAAAAAAAAAAAGGATATTGTTTAATAAACATCTCCAGAGAGACAAACATTTTGGAAGAGACATAAGTTGTGGCTTTTGTGTTAGACATGGAGTCTCTTTTCAGTCAACAACCCTGAATAAAGAAAATTCACTTATAGGGATAGATCACCCAAAAATGAAAATTCCCTCATCATTTACTCACCCTCATGCCATCCCAGATGTGTATGAGTTTCTTTCTTCTGCTGAACACAAACAAAAAATTTTAGAAGAATATCTCATCTCTGTAGGTCCATACAATGCAAATGAATGGTGACCAAAACTTTGAAGGTCCAAAAAGCATATAAAGGTAGCAAAAATGTCATTCATACGACTCCAGTGGTTAAATCCATATCTTCAGAAGTGATGTGATAGATGTGGGTGAGAAACAGTTAAATATTTAAGGCATTTTTTTTACTATAAATTCTCCTCCCTGCCCAGTAGGTGGCGATATGTACGAAGAAAACAAAAATCGGCAAAAACAAAAGAAGAATGTGAAAGTGAAATTGGAGATTTCTAGTAAAAAATTACTTAAATATTGATCCATTTCTCACCCACACCTATCATATTATGAGGATATGGATTTAACCACTGGAGTCATATGGATTACTTTTATGCTGCCTTTATATGCTTTTTGGACCTTCAAAGTTCTGGACACCAATCACTTGCATTTAATGGACCTACAGTGCTGACACATTTTTCTAAAAATGTTTGTTCTGCAGAACAAATAAAGTCACACACATTTACGATGTCATTAGGGTGAGTAACTGATGAGAGAATTCTCATTTTTGGGTGAACTATCCCTTTAAGAATTATTCATAAAGCAAGCCATCCCACTCTACTGACTTTGTGCTCTCTCTAGATATGCTGTTGAATATTCAGTTTAATGTGATTCAACAGCCCTCATGATCAAGTCAAACGCTGTGATTAACCATGCCACAGTGCATGCAGGCCAGTGTGTTTCACCAGTAGTTTATAAATATGTGCATAATTACTGGAAATACCTACATCACACACACACACACACACACACAAAGAAACAAAGGAAATAAGGAACAAGAGAAAAAAAAAAAGCCACAAACTACACATTTTGGAATTGTAGACATTTGAGGACTAAGTAAAGATAGTCTCTAATGTGATTTGTGGTTTTAAAAGGCAGTGTAAACCAAAGCAGCGCATCAATGCCACTGCAAAAACAAAGAACACCAACAAAGTATGGAAGCATAAGAATTGAATGTCTGGCAAACAGCAATCACACTTCAAATATAAATTGTCTTTTCGTGGTGTGTTCTATAAGTGAAAAAGTAGAAGCAGGCACTAAAACTTTACTCCTTTTCACACCCAAAATAAACTGCATATGTGCCAATATTCACAAGAGCATTGAGTGACACGTGTAAATATATATTAAAGGTAGCACAATGGATTGATACACACCACATGGGCTTAAAAGAAGTCACATGATTGTAAAGTAATAATTTGAAGTGTGAATAGAGGTGTGTGTGCAGCCTCTCATTGCACGGTTTGGTATAAGTAACCTCTCTTATAGGCACTCAGTGGATAAAACGTAGCGACCACAAACTTGCCATCAAATGTTCGACCGGTCAGCAGTCTCTGGGCTTCTTTGGAGTCTCCGGCATTTCCATACTCCACAAACACCTGCCAACAAAAGATCAGCGTCCGGCTTTAAAAACACATATTCACACTTTTAATCAATGTATCTACTAGACTAAAGAAAACCGATGCACAGAAAAACACAGCCTACAGCATGACCAGTGTAGTCTGATTCATGATCAAATGACTCCTCTGAGCGGTTTCTTTTAATGAACCAGTCAAAAAAAAAAAAAAAAAAAAAAGACTCAATCTCACAAAGTCAACAGTTTGAATCAGTCCCTCCAGGTTTTTGCAATTTTGTGATCACAAGAATTGATGCTAATTTAACCACTCTCTGCATTATTTACGGTAGCTTACAAGTTTTTCTGCGTAAACCTTGAATCTGAGATAATCCGATCGCTTTTTTCTTTATTGACAGTGGCAAAACAAGTATTCAAAAAGCTTGAGGCAATAGAGACTGCACAGTCGCCATTCTATCATCTCCACAGTAACAGAGTAAGCGGCTCCTCCTCATCTCCTCCTCTGTGACTAACCCTGTTGGATGTACCCACAACGATCAAGAACATTTGCCATTACACTAATGTTAATGTGAAACCGGTGAACATTGTGCGTTCACTATCAAAAATCTTGTATAATCTTTTGAACGGGGCACATACATCACTGCTAGCATTTAATATTTGCTCACTTTTCAAGAGCTACTTTAAATGGTCTGACTCCGCAGTGCGGGTTGGTGATGGTCTCAGTTAATTTGGAGTGCTCACATAATGCACTGTTGCACCAAAAACTTATACTAAAAAACACGTTCATGATTGCCATTTCTATTTTCGCTTAAAATTCCCTTATTTGGCTAGTAGAATGTGATTAGAATTTAACATGCTCAAAAATCACAGTTAAATCAAATGATCACGATCAGCCGATGTAATAATTGTGGTAGGCAACTCATTTGTGTTTTAAGTTTACAGTTTTATATTGTAGGCAAAGTTCCTTTCAAGGCAAGTCAGTCCACTTGGCGGCCATCTTTGGAATGCTCCCAGAAAGGCTTGGCAGCTATTTTTCTATGTAGACAAGCGGTGGATCAACTTGAATGTGGAAAGACTGGAATCTCCAAACGGTTGGTCAAGATTATGATCAAAGAACATATTTAAAACCAGCAGTAAAATCTGATAATGATGGTATCATAAATCGTGCTTCTTTATCTCAAATCGCGTATGTGTGAACGCGACTTATGTATATCAGAATAATTATTCTTAAAGGAATATTCTGAGTTCAGTACAAGTTAACCTCATTTGTCAGCATTTGTGGCATAATATTGATTGCCATAAAAATTTATTTAGACTTGCCTTTTCAATATAAAAAGCAAAAATCTGCGTTACAGTGAGGCGCTTACAATGGGAGTGAATGGGGCCAATCCGTAAACGTTAAAAACTGCTCCAAAATTATAGCCACAAGACATAACGCATATTGTTTATAACATGATTTAAGTGTGATAAACTCACTAACCCTTTCTGTGTGAAGTTTTACAACTTTACAATTTTACAACTTCGTTGACATGACGTAATGTCAACAAACCCTAAAACAACTGTAAAAATGACTATTTAAACAACTTTTCAGCTCCAATAATACATGTTTTAACAGAATAATTTTTGCAAGTGCTTTTATAAAATTATAAGCTTCACATTTCTGCCTTTAAACCATCCAAAAAATCAGCCCCATTCACTTCCATTGTAAGTGTCTCCCAGTAACCTCGATTTTTGCTTTTAAAAAAATATAAAAATTAGGGACGAATTTAAATTATTTTTTGCGGTAATCAACATTAAGCCACAAATGCTGTCAATTGATCTTAACTTGTACTGAACCCAGAATATTTCTTTAAGAAAAAACAGAGTAAAAATCAAAGTAAAATCTTATAATAAACAGTACAATTTAAAGCCTAATTTAACATGATTTATGATTGATAGATCTTGACATTTTCTATTAATAATATAGGTCTATTCTAATAACAAATATGGGATGAAATGCCATCCCAACACGCGATGCTTCAATCTTATAGGATGAATTGTAGGGACGGTTGACTGACCAGATTTCACCATCACTAAATAATGATCAGATCTTAGGTAAAATGAAGCCGATAAAGATGAAAGCCTCACCTGACCCTTGCCGGGATTCTCTTTTGGGATCAGTAATGATACAACAGTGCCATACTTCTGGCATTCTTCTTTCATGTCCTCTATTATATCTAAGAAAGCCAAGAAATAAATGAGAATGAGATCTACTAAAATTGTGCACATTTGGGAAAAGCTCAGATCATCCTAAAACAGCACTAGTGTGTTAACAAAGTCAAAATAAAATCCAAGACACAATCTCACCTTCATACTCATCCTCATTATTCAGGTGACTGTCGTCTATTACGTTTAGTAGTCTTAGGACAGGTGTAGGCAACAGAACCAAATCTTCAATATGAGGTGCTGAAACCCAAAGCAGTTTCTCACTCACACAAAGTGTTACAGCAAACACCAGGGTGGTATAAACGATGTGTTTAGATGCTGAGTCTAACAAACCAAAGGGAATACTGAAGAAAGGGTTGATTAATGCAGCTTCGGCTGTGCTTCGGAGTTTAGGATCATTGTGAAGCATACTAGAAATATAAAGAGACATATGATTTATCTTAGTGAACCAGTTTTAGTTGATGATGTGTCAGGAGAACTGTTGCACGCCAATGTAGTGGATGTTGCTCAGTTTGTTTCCAACCTTTTGATCAGATCCCTCAAATGATAGACAGGGATAGCTGGGTAAACCAAAGCATTGCTTGAAAAGATCTGATCTACTATTGCAGAACTGTTATCCTGGAGAGACATAACACAATGCCAGTGCATTAGCAAGGCTGCAAGTGCACAACAAGAAAGAAAGAAATGCCTTTTCATATTGTGCACCAACCAGTATGTAACAAATCAGTTACCTGGGAAAATGGTCAAAATATGTCATCCTGGTTTAAAATATTCAGATTCACAACTGCTCCGATTTCTACAGACCTTCCATTCCTGAGACTTGATGGTTTCTTTCAGTTTGATTCCTGAGAACATCTCCAGTAGAATGATGCCCAGACTCCACAGGTCCACAGCAGTTGTACAGCCCGAGCTGCCCTCCAGACCTGCCCGGGCCAGCGAGTTCTGCAGCTCAGCTTCAGGGGCCCGGTACCCATCTGTCTGAATGTACTTCACATCCTGCAATGAACAGACAAGAACCACACGTTTCACTGTAACTAGTATGGTAGAGCCTTTTTTTTTCTGCAAGCAAATCACACAAGTCACTTAATGGCAAATGTATCAACTTCTCACCTGGTGTCCCTCTTTAAAGCTAAGGCCAAAATCAATGAGCTTAAAGCACTCGTCGTCAGCGCTCCAGAGAACATTGCGGGGCTTCAGGTCAGCATGCACGTAGCCTTCTCTGTGCAGAAAGACAAGGGCCTCCAAGACGTCACGGGCACAGTGCTGAATCAACCACATGGAGTGACCCTGATTGCTGACCCTGACCAGCAATTCTGAAACACTCACATCCAAAAGCTCCAGCAACAGGCAATGAGTAGCCACACCAAATGGGTCGTGATTGGTGAAAACTCCATACAGAGTCACTGCAGAGAAAATAGAGAGAATGCCAAATGTTAGAGATCTAGAACAACAGCGTATGGACTCAATATGTTCATAGATCATATTGTGATGCAGTGACAGTGTTAAACATTTAAAGGGATATTGTATTCCAAAATGAAAATCCTGCCATCATTTACTCATCTTAATATTGTTACATCCAAATCAGTAATACTTTCGTTGTTCCGTAGAACATAAAAATATATGTTAGGCGCAATGACAGTCTCAGTCAGAAGATTGGAACAACAAGGGTGAGTAGATTATGACATCAATTTAATTATGTACAAATCTATGTTGTGTCGCAGTAGTTACCTATATTTTTATGCCCCTGGATGCTCTCCAGCACAGATCTTTCCTTGTGGTACCCGTAATCTCCACCCTGTGTGTCTAGCTGAAACTCCTTCACGGCAGCTGAACTCGCCCGGCCGGAGCTGACCCGATACACCGAGGCCGAGACGCCCTGACCCAAACGAGTCTGCACATTCCAAATCTCTCCAAAAACCTCAAATAACACAGGGCTCATCTGCTGATCCACGGTCCCTGCTGTCACCGCCATCGTGCTTACATTTGGACTGGACATTTTTGTATTGGAGCCAGAACCGCAAGCCATGAGTAATATCAGTGAACATCTGCGTTGAACACCGTACTTTTTACAATAAGTAGTGTTTGTTCCATTAGGGGAACGACGGGCTCCGGTATCGCAGGGTTGTCCTTTGCATAAACTATCTTTTGCTAATATGATCTTAGCCTTTGCATAGTAATAATCATCTGCAAGCCAAAGTTTACATCCAACTACCAACTGCTGAAAACACAGATACAAACGCGCAAATTTGTACGATATGCCACAGCATATTTGGGTCTTATGGATCTGAATTACCAAAGCAGCACCTCAAACATGCAAGTTGGAAAATGTTTGCCAATGTTTTGGCGGCCATGATGCCGGAAATTATGTTGATGGCTGTGTCTCGTTTCGAAGGCTGCATGCTAGGTAGGACGCGTCCTTTGAAGCCTGCAGTATACCGAGTGTCCTCCTTTAAACAAGCCTCATTTAAACGAGACGGCCTTCGTAGGACACACGGAAACGGAAAGTAACATGGTTGCTATGACAGCACGCCACTCTTCAACAACCGCGAGCGCTTTGAGTGAGAATGTAACAAAGTCCCTTTAGAAGGGAATGTATGAGGTACATTTTAGGAGAGTTATAATGATGTAAAGATAAAAGAAAATAGATTTTACAGGTGTAGTTTTAGTCTAATACTTTATTTTAATTATATATTAATATAATTATACACATTATATACCCTGCACCCATCTACCGAGGTACTTCAACTTGGGAATTAACATTCCTTGCGTTTGAACATCATATTTACGGGCAAATTGGCGTAATTATTTTTTAGACATTTCCGTTGAAGCAAAGAATTGTGGTTTGTGGGTTGTGAGTGCCCACGAAGGTCGCATTCGAAGTGTCCTACTCGCTTTTCTGAAACGAGACAGCCTCGATGACGTATGCGGCCGACAAATGCGACCAATGTTGTGCTCGGCCATGTCTAGAAGGGAACCTTTGTTCTGTGAAAGTCTCGCGAGAGTCTTTAACGTTCGCTATTAATAGAGGCTTGTTTGATAGTACAGACGCCTCGCCTTGAAAGAAGACGAGAGTAGACGGCAGCAGTCAGGGGATGAGTGCTCTCAAGTCGGACAGTTCTCACTTCTCGTAGTGGATCAGAAGCTACGAGATCAAAGGTAGATATCGCGTGATTCACGTTCATGAGCTCTTGCTGATAAAGTGGATATAATTTAAATTCTGTTGCTTTAAAATGAAAATAAATATGATGAAAAAGACATTCAATGTACCTGTAATTAAATTTGTATTTAAATAAAAACACGTATTTTAGGTATTTTAGAAATATGATAAAAAACGGATATCCCAAACAGGAATCGAACTGTCAGAGTGTTAGGAATATTCACATATAATTTATACACATAAAACATTTTATTAGAGATAAAAAAAAAAAAAAAAAAACAAACAAACAAACAAACAAACAAACAAACAAACAAAAACATCACGGTTGTTTAATCCAATAAGCATTAAGATCGTCGTTTTCCATCATGCTTGCAGTTTGCACAGCTGGAAAAATCCAACTGCGCCGGCCTTTTTTTTTTAAATTTTTTTTTTTTTTAATTTCTGTCTTTTTTTTATTATTATTATGCAAGATAACAATAACAATTACAAAGACAAAAAAAAAAAAAAAAAAAAACAATGAACAATGAGGGTTACATTACAACATGACAAAGCTTGATATATATACTAGCTTATATGCATTACACCATAAAAGAGTCTTACATGCAATAGAATTTTTAGAATTCCTTTAGAATTTAGAATTTAAATATCAATATCTTTCTTGAAAATAAAGGAGTTTTCTTTGAAAATGTACACTTATGAAAGTAAAATTTGGCAAGAAAAATTAATAAATAAATTATAAAATAAAAATGTGAAGGGTCTAATTTCAGAGATTCACCAAAAAACAAATTTTTTTGGCTTATACAGAAATTTGAAGATAAATACTTTTTAACAAAATTTGAAAAGTCAACCCAAAATACTTTTGCAATAAGTACAGTCCCAAAACAAATGAATAATTGTTTCTTCAAACTGATGGCAGAAGGAGCACATGGGGGAAATACTATTATGAAATTTAGCAAGTTTATATTTACTGGTTAACAATTATGTATAATTTTAATAGAGACTTCAACAACTTTATTAGATTAAAAAATTATAATAATTTGTCGTAGAAGCCAGAAATCTTCCCATTCTATATCATTATTATTCCAAACACTTACACAAGCAGGTAGAGAAATCTGAGATCTGTTAAGAATTAAACGAATTTCTTTGTTTGACATGCTACTGAAAAGACATTGGTCAACAAATAAATTATTGTTGTCAAAAATAAGTGGAAAGAATAAAAAACCTTTAGGGCCAGGGTTTACTAAAAGTTTGACACAATCAGGAATTGCACCAAAAACAATGGCATACTCTCTTGGGGGTACTGGAAAAGAGACTTCTTGCATAAAATATTCGTATGTGAGCAGGACACCCCTATCATCTAAAAGTTGACTCACTAAAAGTATATTCTTATCAAACCAATTATGAAAAAAAGAGAGATTTATTTTTATATCTAATATTTTTGATGTTCCAGATAAAATAACTATGTGGAGAAAAACTATAATTATATATTAGGGACCAACATATTAAAGCCTGTTTATGAAATCTAGATAAAGTCAAAGGTATTTTAGAGATGTCATAGTTGCAGTGCAAGAAAAAAATGTAAACCTCCAACTGAACTGAAAATATGATTTGGAATGACATTCCAAAAGGACGTGGGGTTGTTTAAAAATGATTTTATCCATTTTCCTTTGAAAGAGTTATTGAGAGTGGAGAAGTCCACTAACTCAATCCCCACCAAATCAACTGCGCCGGCCTCGTTCTCACCAGACTTTTTTGGCATACGTCACCATGACATCACAGCAAGATGGACAGATTTCTAACTGGCATGTACCTGCCGCTGATCACTGGTAATCGGTTCTGCGCTGAACTTGCTCATCTCAAACAGCCTCTAGACATGACCAACTAGTTCCCGTCATCCGTTGCATAACTAACATTTCCCCTTAATAATTTATCTTATTTCATAAAATAGTGACTGTCATTTACTAAATTGACTCTCTGTAATGTGCCTTAAAATAGCATTTCTAAATAAATACACTGTATTTACAACGAGCGTAAATTCCTGAATATTTTAAACTGAAAGTTTCAGTTAAAAACCATTAAATCAATAAATAGAACTTAACTCATTTTGTGCCTCTACTTAAAACAATAAAGCAGTGTAAATTAATTGGTTTTCATTGCGTTATTATTTTTCCAACCCGTATTCCGTCGAGCCGATCACTGTGGCTACGGTCATGATTTACATTTAATCTATCCAATCACAGACTACTCAGGGATAGCCCACTACCGCCACCAGCCAATCCTATTGCAGGAGGCGGCACTTGTTGGAATAGAGCGCAACAGTCTGGTTCCGGAAGTGGCAGATTGAACTTCCTCAGCTGGCGAAGGAAGTATAACCTCTGCTCAAGTGGTTGGCACCTTTAAAGACAGACCTACCATGAGCTCCGAGGTTGTTCATCGATGGTATATGCTTCAGTTGAAGCCATCCGTCTGCGTTATCTCAACTTCATTCTTTAAAAATCGTGTTTGACAGCATAGACAGATCGACCAATCAGAGAACCGCGTCCAACGAAACCCGCGAAACTTGGCTCGGAGCGACCGCCCACTCCCCTGACACACTGTGAATGACATAATCCAGTCGGTCTCCCTTCACCCTTAAACTACTTATATATTTGTACATATCAGGATATTTTGCAATAAACGTAAAATATACGTTGCTATACTTATAATCAACAATCTAGAATCAATATTTGTATATATTCCCATCGTTTTTTATTCAATTACATCATTCGCAATGCTTCATGGGATTGTAGTCCGTGCCCTCATGATGTACATCATAAGTACATACCTTTGTCTTTATGTCCGATTTTCAAATACTTTTTTGCCTCAAAACAAAGTTCGTGATGTTGTGATTCACCTTGGAGCTGGTTGGTTTGGTTCATGGCTCACAACTCTTTTATGAAGGATTTTATTAAAAGTCTATGTAAGAAATGAATGGGGAAAATACTTCCGAAACCCAGATGGCTGAAAAAGTGGGCGGTAACTGTTGCGCTTTCTATTGATAAGAAAAGGGTTTCCACGTGTGTCTTGCCACGTCAAACTGACGGATCTCAGAGGAGGATCCCGGGTAGTGAGGGGAGGGCGGTGCTCTCAAGATGTAGCTTGTCTTCTGTCCTCCTGAAGTGAGAGGGAAGTGTTGAAGGATAAGCAGCTTCTATAAAGGTAAGAATACTATGAGCTTGGTAAATTTTAAAACAACATTTATCAAGGTTTGTATCCGCTGAGACGTGAACTGCTTTTTTTCAGGAAGGCGGAGTTTCCACAATACACTACTGCAGGCGACAGTAGCTGGTCTGCCAGTCAACTATCTTTAATGACTGAGTTACCAATTTATCGATTTATGTTTTATGAAATGGCAAATGTGGTGTAGATGTGGTTAACTCTTGCAAGAGGTTACAGGCTTTTATACTGAAGTTTTTCAGATAAACCTGGTGTTTTCATTCATTGAACATATAAAGTGAAAAGGCACAAAATTGTATAAGACAACTTGAATTTATGGAGCTGGCGTGGCCTTCAATTAATATATGGTGTCAGTCTTTTATCAGAGACTTGATTACTGTCAAGGGGCAGTTCAGATTACCAGAAATTATCTTTGTGCCAACCCCAAATAATGTGTTGATCTCTTGGTTGAGGTAGAGAACACACTTGACCTTAGCCTCTGCCTACCCAGATTTTATTTGATTGAGCATGCAGGCAGAGGTAATTGTCAATTTATGATTGGGATAATATGGGTGTATCAGCCAGGAGTTCCAGAAACATGTAGATAATCAATGTCACTTTGCTTCTGCCTCTGTTTTCAACATCACTGACTTTTCCAGATCCGACCAAGGAGTGACCATGGATATGAGCAAACTGGCTGCGAGACTCGCTGAAGCCGGGCAGTCTCACATCCTCCAGTTTTGGGATCAGCTTAGCCCCAAGGAACAAGCTGAGATGAGTCTGGATCTGACGAGCATGAACTTCATGGAGATCAATACGTTTTTCAAAAATGCCATGAAGACTTCTGGTCAGTGTTCGCAGGAGAAGGTGGACAGCAGGATGGAGCCAGTGCCCCGAGAGGTTTTGGGGAGTGTAACGCGTGATCACGAGTCTCTCAAAGAATGGGAAGAAGAAGGTGAGTTTAGAAATTTTTTTCACAGAGATACATTCACTGAGAACTTCATTAGGAACACTATGGTCCTAATAAAGTGCCCGACATGGTCTTCTGCTGTTGTAGCCCATCTGCCTCAAGGTTGGACGAGTTTTGCACTCTGAGGATCTGTTCTGCTCACTAAAACTTTAAAGAGTGTTTACCTGAGTTACCGTAACATTTCTGTCAGATCGAACCAGTCTGGCCATTTTCCATTGGCCTCCCTCATCTACAAGGCGTTTCTATCCACAGAACTGCCGCTCACTGGATGTTTTATGTTTTTTGCACCATCACAATTTGGCACCATTTGGCAGGTCAAATTTTTTTCCCCATTCTGATGGTTGATGTGAACATAAACTGAAGCTCATGACCTGTATCTGCATGATTTTATGCATTGCACTGCTGCCACACGATTGGCTGATTAGATAACACCGTGTAACAATTTATTATTATTATTATTATATATTTTTTTTTTTTTTTTTGGGTTCCTGGGTAGTAAGTGTTATTTCCTAATTGCTTATGCCTCAAAAGTATAGAAAATGGCTATTATTTCCCACAAACTTTGCTTTTATGACCGGGACAGTGATATTTTGAAATTTACATATTTTCCAGAACATTCCAGATAGTTTCGTCAACGTCGCTACCAAGGACAGTATAACGAGAACATGATGGGAGACTACATTTGGGGGCTAATTTGTGAAAGTGATTTACAGTATAAATCGTAAATCTCAAAAAAATACTCACTTCTAAATCTTTTGTAGTAATTTTTGTAGTACTTTAGTATAAATACATGTTCATTTGGATTCATTTGTTGTTGTTTTTTCTGACTTTATTTGAACGAAAAGACACAAATTCGCCCATTTTCTCATTGGAAATATGTACATTTCAAAATATCACTGTCCTGGTCACAAAAGCAAAGTTTGTGGGGAATAATAGCCATTTTCTATACTTTTGTGGCATAAGCAATTAGGAAATAACACTTACAACCCAGGAACAAAATTGTGTTACATAGTGTAATCGCATGGAAAAAGTAGGGGTACAGGTGTTCATAATAAAGTGCTCAATGAGTGTATATCTCAAGCATTATTTAAAATGTTTATAAGCATAGCAATTTTTGGGGTTAAACTAATAATCACTCCAAAATATGTCATCATTTACTCACCTTTATTTAGTTCCAAACTGTATCACTTTCTTCAGTGCAACACAAAAGGAGATGTTGGGAATAACATTTCATTGCATCTTTTTTTTTTTTTTCCATACAATGAAAGCGAATGGTGACTGAGAGTGTAATTCTGCCTAACATCTCTTTTTGTGTTTCACAGTAAAAAAGAAAGTCAACATTTTTGGGTTAACTATCTCTCTAAGGGCCATTGGAATCAGTTCTAGTTCTACTGAGAGGGATAAGGAGGGCTTTTAAACAGTTAAAATACTACATAGAAAAATAATAACAGGTTGTGTTTTGCATAATGTTGTCCAAATGTGATCATTCTTTTAGTTGGTCTTTGTTGAGCAGAAACAAATGTTGCTAAGAAACATTGCATAACGCAATACATTAAGTGTTACAATATCCTCCCCACCCAGTTGGACCACCAGAGAAAAAAAAGAGCCCAGCTTTTCTGTCTAGAGGCATAAAGAATTGAAATAACAATACATTTCAGATTTTGAATAGACATGGTTTTGGCCCAGAATGCCACTGCTGAATGAGAATGCTGCATAGAGGGCTTGAAAACATCTGGTTCTGGTTAGTTCTGACGTAAATTGCTTTCCTGAAGTCACGGTGTGCTCATTCAGCATCCCATCATCTTTAATCAGACCACATTACTATGGCGTCCGAAGATTTCTATGTCTTTTTTTGTCCTGTTCATATTTGTGTGTAATTTGTTCAGCTGATAGCACCAGATAGAATGTACTCTCAAGGCTGTGTATGGGTGAAGTAATTGTGAACACAACTGCAATTTATGTAAGATAAAGAGGACATCATAAAAGTGAAGGATAATCACCACTGTTATCTGCAAATTATTAAGCAATAATAAACTGTTGCTTAAGAAGCCAGACATTTTATACCTACAACATTAATTTCTTTTCTCATTACAGTTGAGTGAGTTGAATTTTTACAAAGCCGTTTAAAGGGTGAGTTATCCAAAAATAACCTAATCTGTTTGAATTTCTTCCTTCCATGGAACACAAAAGGAAATGTTAGGCAGTATGTTATTCTTAGTCACCATTTTCTTTGAATCTTTTTTTTTCTGCGCAAGGAAAGTAAATAGTGACCGAGGATGTCATTTTTCTTTTGTGATTTAAATAATTATGTTGCAGGGCTCCCTGTTCTTCTATTCTATTTTCAAAAGGAATGTTTGGGAGTCTAAAATGTATATTTTCTATTCACACACTAAAGCTGTAGATATAAATAACCATCTTAAGACAAATTTTAAGTGCCTAAAACTTATGCACAGTACTGTAGGTGAACTGATCTTTAACATTACATGTTTCTCACATGTAATATAGCATGTATAATGACACATTTAGCCACTCTGACCTATGTTTGCTTATTTCTTAAATGATATGCCATAATAACACCACCTTTTAGCTGTAGTATCTTAACCTACTCTATTCCACACAGGCCTGCGCTGTATATCTGAGAACAAAGTGGCGGTTCTTCTGTTGGCTGGAGGTCAGGGGACACGGTTGGGTGTACCATACCCAAAAGGCATGTACGATGTGGGCCTTCCCTCCCACAAAACCCTTTTTCAGATACAGGCAGAACGCATCCGAAGACTGGAGCAGCTAGCCGAAAACCAGCACAGTCGGAAGTGCTGCATTCCATGGTAAGATAGTCATTAAACACACTCATGGAAAAGGAAGTTCAGCCAGATATGGTCAATGATTGTGAAATGTAATTACTTTGATTACCAGACTTGTTTTGATGTTGAGGAAGTTTTTCTCCCCTTACCATAATGCAAGTAACATTACCTGCTATGAATGTCATGGTATAATTTAGTCAGTGTGAAATTGGGTTGACACGATAACAGCATGTGATCCTTAGGAACTAGGCTAGACTTTAAGAAAAAAACTGCAGCATTTCAAAGCCAATCTCTGCCAAGCAGAATTGACCTCTGTTACAAGACATAGAATATTATCAGATCAAATCTTAAGTCATCATTATTTTAAGACTGAACTCATGACACCCTTCAATAAAGTACTGTCATGGTAGCATAGTACAGTGATAGTATCAGATGGTAATACCATGATACTTTGGCATGATCACCATATTCATATACCATTACTGGTATTACTGTTGTGATAGTGTTTAAAAACCAATGTATAAATGGATTAATTTTCCACAAGGTTATAGGATGTACATGCTGCAGAGACATTTCTTTGTGTTATTTGGCATTAAAATGTGATTTAGGAAACAATTTAATTTAATGTCTTTCACTTAGAACTGTGGGTTCTAGCAGTTTCTGTTTTGTCATGTCAAGTAAAGTCAAGTTTGTTTTTAGAGCACATTTAAAAACTGCAAATGTTAAGAAAGCTGTAGACCGCAACAAATGACGATTGTGGAAACCACACTAGCAGCCATATCACCCTGGAGCTCTAGACTGGTTACCCACTGAAGCTAAGCAGGGTTGAGCCTGGTCAGTACCTGGATGGGAAACCTCCTGGGGAACGTTAAGGTTGCTGCTGGAAGAGATGTTAGTACTTATCAATCAGGCCTCCTAATAATCCAAATCCATGAATTGGCTATATCACTCTACTCACTCCTCTCCACCAACAGCTGGTATGTGGTGAGCGTACTGGTGCACTATGGCTGCCGTTGCATCATCCAGGTGGATGCTGCATACTGGTGGTGGTTGAGGAGAGTCCCCTGTTCTATATGTAAAGCGCTTTGAGTGTAGTGCCAGTAAAGCGCTATATAAATATAACATTCCTTCATTCATTAGAGAAAGTATTATATATTGACAAGAATAACAGAAATAAAAAAAGACATAATAAATTAACCCTAAAAACACAACTAGAACTTTAACATAAAAAAAAAATGTGGGTATCAGTTTCTGTTATTAAAAGTGAATTGTATAATTTCTTTGCCACTAGCCATTCTTTGTGGAAATCAGTCTATGAATTACTTCCTTATTGTTGTCTCTGCAATTTAAGCTAAGATTGGAGAATTTTAGAAATATTTTATGTAACAGGAATTAATGTCCATTAAAACCCTCATATTGTTCCAACCCATTTAACTTTTGTTTCTTCCATGAACACAAAAGGAGATGTTGGTCAGAATCTTAGCCTCAGTCACCATCCACTTTCACTGTATGGATAAAAGATGCAATGAAAATCAATGGTGACATCTCCTTTTGTGTTCCACAAAAGAAATAGTCAAATGGGTTTGGAGCAACATAATGGTGAGCGAATGATGACAGAAGATTAATTTTGGGATGAACCATCTAAGTTAATTAATTGTTCAAACTATAATTTTGTCAAAAGAATGGCCTTGCACTAACATTGTCAATGTTTTGATTTATCAGGTACATAATGACAAGTGGCAGAACAATGGACATGACCAAAGAGTTTTTCTTACAACACAAATACTTTGGCCTGAAGGAGAGCAATGTGTTATTCTTTCAGCAAGGCATGCTTCCTGCTGTGGACTTTAATGGGAAGATTATTCTAGAAGGCAAAGGCAAACTGGCCATGGCACCAGGTGAGTCTGTAAAGTGAAACATTAGCAACTCATGTCCTAAGATCAAATATTTGTTTAAGCCAGGTCATCAGAAGAAAATAAAAAAAGAAGTATGTGGAATTAAAGGCTCAAAACCCCTATTTGTTGTCATTTGACAGCTCTAATTCGGCAGTTTCGAAGACTCTGCATCATTAGAAATTCTCTTCATTTTTAATGCTTGTATGTTAAAGAGCTTTTTTCTTTCCATCTCCACATTCAGATGGAAATGGGGGCCTGTACAGAGCTCTGGGAACACAGAACATTGTGAAGAACATGGAGAAGAGAGGAGTCTCGCACATTCACGTCTACTGTGTGGACAACATCCTTGTGAAAGTGGCTGACCCTGCTTTCATTGGCTTCTGTTCACTTAAAGGAGCAGACTGTGGTGCAAAGGTCAGTCCTTAACGAATCCGAACCTGCCTTCACAAGTATTTCCTGTTCCACCAGAAGTGCTAAAAGCACTATGTTTCCACTACGAGTGAATTCACAGTTGGTGTATTGTCAGTAAACTCAAGCACCTAAACAATTGTATCCATTTTTGTCGACTTTATGGTTAATTAGTGGATATTTTTTGCCAAATGAGTTTATTGTGGAGCTCAGTAGTGTCGTGGTAGTCCACTAGATGGGGCAGCTTTTCAGAAAATCAATAAGGTTTAGGAATTTAGGTGTGATGTTTGTTTTGCACATTTAAAAAAAAAGTGTGTGACAAACTACAGTGTAGAAATTAACTTAATCTATTTTTAAAATTTTATTTATTGGCTTTTTGTCTTTGGCAAATTAAATGAACAGTGGAGGGAGAGAGAAAGGAGGATGGGAACGGGAGAGATGGAGTTTGTAATTTTATTTTATTTTTTTAATGTTAAAATACTTTCTCCTATCCCAGCGTTATATATTCAGGTAAAACAATAAATAAGCCATTCGAAGGTTGATTTCCCCGAAAAGTTTAACACTTTAGCACTATCAAAGAATTGCCCTATTTGTTGATAAGCATCCCGTCCAGTCTGGCACCGCAAAATTGGCTCAGCCAATGGCGGGAGTTTGGGTAGGGATAATCTGTTTGTTAGACAAATGGCAGAAAGGGGAGAGTGTTCAAGAAAACTGTTCGAAATGTTTCTGCAATTACAGAAGTTTTCTGTAATTCCATTTTTTTGCAGTTTTAGCAATTCTGCTTTTACACACTTCAGCTCTAAGGCTACGTCGACATTAATCTGGATACATTTGAAAACAGCGTTTTCGTTTTCGAAACGCTCTCCGTCCACACTGCCAATTTCAAGCGTTTCCAAAAGTTTCTCATCCACTCTGGAACGTATGGAAATTCTTAAATCCCCGTACTGCGAATGTGAAAAATCGCCGTTCCGTGTACAGTCTGAAACACAACTGTTCTTGTGTTCTGTCACCGGACAGCAATTCCGAGTAAACCTCACGTCGCCTTTGAAGGAATGCAGTGTGAAGGTTGTACAAAGTAACATTTATTTTTGACAATGCTATCAAAGTGAATTTTCAGTCTGTGTATACGAGAGCAAGAAGGGGAAAACATTTTTACAAGGAACGGTGGTTATGCAGGACATTTTAAATGGTCTCCAGTAGGGAGTTAAATTGCCTTTAAAACACTTATACAACCAGAATGGTGTTGCAGAATACCAATTAATTTAGTCATAATTTTCATTGTAGTCTTAAAGTCTTTGACGTATTAGAGCAGTTAATATAATTTTGTGGAAACATCTGGTAAATAGAAACAATATTGCTAGGCTGAACCTGCTACCATATATTTCTAGGGTAGTAAGAGTCACAGGCATGCTGTGGACTATTCGTCGTGGTCTTATTTGGTGATGTTTACTGTAAACATATGTTTTTTTTTTTGTTTGTTTTTTTTGTAAGATCTTTCCCATTTTTTTTATAATCAGGAATCAAATGTTTTACAAGTATAATTATTTACTCTAGTTTACTCTAGGTGTGGTTTTTGGGTGTAACCATTAAAATAAGGAAACTCACCTAGTTTGTCTTGTGTGACCAGTTGGATTGATGTAATGACTATATAGTCATCCAAAGAAACTGGAAGTGGTTGTTTTGTTATCTTCAGAGCCGTGGCAGAGGTTTCATTTGAAGCCCCCTCATTCAACCCTGTAACCCTCATAAGTATGTTGTAAATCTTGTGTTGATGTGTTTATATTAGGGCTTTAGTTTAAATTAGTGCTGTCAGCCTATTAAAGCTTTTAATCATGATTAATCGAATAATATTTCATAGTTATTAATCGCAATTAATCACAGATTTTGAAAGTGCTGAAATTTGATTTCATACAGGGCATACATATGCGTATAATATTATGATAGAGCTTACACTAATTCTTCTGTTAAAACTTGTGCATTATTTGAGCTGTGAAGTTGTTTAAATTGTTGCTTTTGTGGGATTACAGGGTTGTATGTCATCATGGCAACGAAGTTGTAAAATTGGACATACCATCTTTACGTGGTACAGTATTTCTGCTTATGCTGCTTCACTTTCTCGGTTTCTATGTGCAAATAAGGGAGAGAGAGATAAAGAGAGGAGAGTGCTCGCAGCCATGTGAGTGATAAAATGGCGCTTTTAATGCAAAATAACTAAGCACCACATTTAAAAGTACATAGAGCTCTATTTACATGAGTGTGCAAAGCACAATGCTACGGGCTACGACCGTGCGCAACGTCTTATCCCATTTTAATGAGAGCGCAATACGCAAGTAGGTGGGAGTGTTTGCGCTACTGTGGGTGTAGGCGCACAAACTGTGGGTGTATTGTATGTTAATGAAGTGGTGCATAGCGCAATTTGCTATTTTTCTGAGAAATATGTAATTGCGTTAAGACGTTTCAATACCACCTCTTAACTTATCGCAAAGACCAAATTTAGTTCCTGCATTTGCAGTTTTGAGATTTCACCAGCAGATGGTAATAAAGTTCATGTCCAAATTCTGAAAGTACAGAACATCAAATAATGTCCATGACATCGCTGTTGAAACCGTTTGTTGAAACAAAAAATTATGAGATTTGTGCTACATTTTCTAGAGGTCATGGTTTATTTTTTCAATTATTATGATTATTTTTGTTATGTTTATATGTATTATTATTATTATTATTATTATTATTATTATTGTATATTTACAATTTTATTTATGATTTAATTTGTAGCTTACTAGTAATTTTCTACCTGTTGTCGTAGAGTTATTTTTAAGTCACTGCAAAAGGGGCCGGCGGAAGAAGGAGAGAGTAAAATGTTTGGATTTGGAATGATTTTTCGACCACTTCGTTTGAAGTGTAATTTGAATTTAGAAATATTTTTGGTTTAATTTTTCGTTTCAATAAATTAATTAAATTTTTTTAAATCAATGTCGACCGGTAGAAGTGAAGTGCCAATACAATCACTGTCAATACTAGCCATTATTTGTGTGTCAGTAGATGAAAATGATTTATAATACTTTCTCTGTAATTTAACGGAGCCTACTTCCATATCCTGAACCACATTTTCCATGCTTCTAAAAGGAACGTGTCCTATTTAACAAGGACTTACAAAATAATGTAAATCCATTTTTCTATTCTTCTAATTCATTGCATCCATTTACACTACCAACTTATGAATGTACTGTCTTTGTTTATATTGCTGGTGCTTGACAGGGATTGGACTGTATAATAGGATGGAGACGGTGCTGGAGAAGAATCTCCATTGACCCGATTAGCGCCTAGTGTGTGTGATACAGGCAAACCCACTCGCGCCTAGACTTGGCGCAGGCTTGCACGAAAATACCAAAACTTAATGGCCATGCCCATTGACTTTGCGCTTGAGTTAAGGCATTGCACTGTGCTTAACGCTTGCACTATTAATATAGAGCCCTTTGACTGTGAGGTTTGATGCATTGGGGAGTTTTTATTGTGATGGTAAGCTACTATATAAGTTCATAAGTTCACTGTCACTCGCACACAGTCATTTTCACTCGCAAATGCGAGTAAATGCGTTATTCGCGATCAAGAAACACTTACATGTTAATACATTTAAATTAATCGAATGCGTTAATGCATTGATTTTGACATCTCTATTTTTAGTTATTAATTAATAATAATTATATAAAAAATAACGCGTAATAAAGAGTATTCCTGCCCTCGGAGCAATTTAAGCTTGAAATAGCACCTGTTTTCAGCAGGGGGCAGTAAGTGAAACACCAGCAGTATAAATAATACATAATGCATTATATAACATTAAGCCATGTAAAATAATGTTAATAATATAATTGTATTAATAATACAATGATAATTTTACAGAACATGAACCACTTTTAATATGTGAATCATATCTCTGACCTAACACTGTAAAATGTTCTTTTTGCCTTGTTTTATTTAATTGGCATGAAAGAGTTAAGAACAGTTATACTGTTTGTCCTGTGTATGTTTTTATATACATATATATATACACACACACACACACACACACACACACACTGGCAGCCAAAAGTTTGGAATAATGTACAGATTTTGGTCTTATGGAAAGAAATTGGTACTTTATTCACCAAAGTGGATTTCAACTGATCGCAATGTATAGTCAGGACATTAATAACGTGAAAAATTACTATTACAATTTGAACTTAAACTACTTCAAAGTGTTCTCATCAAAAAATCCTCCATGTGCAGCAATGAGAGCTTTGCAGATCCTTGGCATTCTAGCTGTCAGTTTGTCCAGATACTCGGGTGACATTTCACCCCACGCTTCCTGTAGCACTTGCCAAAGATGTGGCTGTCTTGTCGGGAACTTGTCACACACCTTACAATCTAGCTGATTACACAAAAGCTCAATGGGGTTAAGATCCATAACGCTCTTTTCCAATTATCTGTTGTCCAATGTCTGTGTTTCTTTGCCCACTCTAACCTTTTTGTTTCAAAAGTTGCTTTTTCTTTGCAATTCTTCCCATAAGGCCTGCACCCCTGAGTCTTCTCTTTACCGTTGTACATGAAACTGGTTTTGAGTGGGTAGAATTCAATGAAGCTATCAGCTGAGGACATGTGAGGCGTCTATTCCTCAAACTAGAGACTCTGATGTACTTATCCTCTTGTTTAGTTGTACATCTGGTCTTCCACATCTCTTTCTGTCCTTGTTAGAGCCAGGTGTCCTTTGTCTTTGAAGACTGTAGTGTACACCTTTGTATGAAATCTTCAGTTTATTTGGCAATTTCAAGCATTGTATAGCCTTTATTCTAGAGTTTCTAGAGAAAGCTGTTTCTTTTTGCCTTTTTTTGACCTAATATTGACCTTAAGACATGCCAGTCTATTGCATACTGTGGCAACTCAAAAACAAACACAATGTTAAGCTTCATTTAACGAACCAAATAGCTTTCAACTGAGTTTGATATAATGGCAAGTGATTTTCTAGAACCAGATTAGCAATTTAGCATGATTATTCAAGGATAAGATGTTGGAGTGATGGCTGCTGGAAATGGGGCCTGTCTAGATTTTATCAAAAATAACTTTTTTCAAATAGTGATGGTGTTTTTTTTTTTTTTTTTAACATCAGTAATGTCCTGACTATACTTTGTGGTCAGTTGAATGCCACTTTGGTGAATTAAAGTACCAATTTCCTTCTGAAACAGCAAATTCTGTACATTATTCCAAACTTTTGGCCACCAGTGTGTGTTATATATTCCAAATCTGGAGAAATTCTGTCATTTCCTCCTCTGTGTTGATGCATTATTAGTTTTGAATGTTAATGTAGTAGCCAAATTATTTGGAAATATGTGAATGAGAAAAAAAGTGAACCCGGAATGTGTTTCAGTCACAATGCACGTTATGCAGTTACGTGTTCATGGATGGGCAAGGAAGAAGACGGCCGCGGTTCCTCCGGCTCTCGACGGCCGGCAGCGACCCCACCGTCCCCAGGCAGACGGCCGCGGCTGCTTTCCTGGCAGATAGCATCCCTCCTCCGTCCTGGGTTTCGGCACCACTGTAACAGTTCATGGATGGGCAAGGAGGAGGCGGGAACCGGCAGAACAGTCAAGATAAACTTTAATGAGAAACTCAACTTAAAACAAACGTAAACAAACACACACATAGGCAATGCGGGCGTCTCTCTCTCTCTCTCTCTCTCTCTCTCTCTCTGTCTCTCGAACTGGCATCTCCAGCTGCCCTTTATCTCACTCTTCCGCTGATCAGCTGATTCAGCGCCGGCCATGCTCCATCACAGCCCGGCTATGCCCTCCTCCTCATCACAGCAGTGTAGAGAAAGATGCCTGTTGCCATTGT
Organism: Myxocyprinus asiaticus; assembly: GCF_019703515.2. Lineage (NCBI taxonomy): Eukaryota > Metazoa > Chordata > Actinopteri > Cypriniformes > Catostomidae > Myxocyprinus > Myxocyprinus asiaticus. The sequence goes on from NC_059352.1 coordinate 21,175,664, forward strand.
AACTAAAATATTCCCAGATGAATTGATATTAAATCCATCGAAATTGGAATCTAATTCAAAATTGGCCCCTTAATGGAAAAGTTAATTTCTGAAATTTAAATATATTATTTTTGACATTTAAACAAAAAAGAAGTTTGTTGCACATAGACTAAAAGTGACCTTCATGCAGGTAGTTAGAAGTACAATTGCATACAATAATATCTTATTCTTTTAAACATTTGTTAGTTATTATTTTATTCAGACATAAATACTTAAACAGCTGGGTTTAAATACAAAGATCTCCAAAGCTGCTAGTAATTAAACAGTTTCTGTGTGACAGGGATGATGGTAAGAACTTAGACCCACCCACCCATCATAATTTCTAAAGCATGCCATTAAATTGGCTTTAGCTCGAAGCCTCCTCCCCAAGGATAACCCTTCTTCATCCGAGAAGTTTGTAATTTGTAACTCAGATGAATGGAAAGGGTTTTCTGCTTTTGCCTCTGCTGTAATTTAGTGCAGACATCAGAAAATCACTGCCAGCAGACCTTAGTCAGGATAGACATGAATGAACAAAGCAGTAAGGGATAGATGTATAGTCTAATAATGGGATGTACTATCCTAAGTTATGACTCATTTGCACGTTCTGTGTTTTCCAGAGTTATTTTGTCCACTGGATATTTTTTTGAAAGACGCATTTTCAGTGTTGTAAAGGTTAAATGATCGACATTGACTAATTGAACAGACTTCATTCTCTCCCTCACAGCCTTGTTTTCATATGTGCCAAATGAAATATTGTATCCACCCTGACTAAAGTCCATATACCTAGCACTAGCTGTAAGTGTTTATATTAGAGGTTGACCAAACAGTGGGTTTTGCCGATACTGATTACTAAGCTGGTGGAAAAAACGATTACCAATTAATTGGCCAGTTGTTTTTAAAAATCGATTCACTGAATGTTAAAAAAAATTCTTAGTCTTTACATACTTTAATGGGCACAGACAGACGCAATAAGTGTCCAAAATGAATTAAATCCCAGATGCATTTTATTGTACAACCAAAATCCCTATAACCAGTTAAAATCATCTACAATGTATTACAATAGATACACCATAAAGTAAACATACAATACATATAATTAATACTGTATGAGCAGGAATTCATAAAATGTAGATTATCAGCGGTCGCTTGCCATAATTGTCCGGACTTTTGAATTTTCTCTAGGGACACTGTTAGTCAAAATCAACATAGATATTAACATGAGCTTATGATTAATGTATATCTACCTAACATCAAAACCTCATAGTTTTGGTTGTCTTAAATTATAAATTTATTGCCTCTAGATGCCTCTGTTATACTGCAGAAACCAGGAGTTCTAACTGTAGAACCCTCCAGCACCGGAAACCGAGGAAAAATATAAAAAAACAAAATTAAAAAATACCAGCAACTATAGTTGATAGTACAGATAGTTCCTTGTGAAAGATCCAAGTTCGTGGGCAATGGAGGAGTCAGGAGACAGTGAACAGTTGAGTATTTATTCTCTTCACAAAAAGAAATGTCTCTCAGTGGCCAACTCAAACAGGGCTTTCAATATAAGCAGTCTCTGGGTTTTGCTGCTGGTCATTCAGACACCACTGCTCTTAGCCACTCTCTCTCCCACTCTGGCATGCCTTATCAGGTCTCCCTCTGCAGTCGCTATAATGAGAGACAGGTGTTTGAGTAATTACAGCCCAGGTGACGAGCCTTACCGCTTTCCCTCTCCCGCAGACAGACACATGACCACGCTGCCCATGCCACATACCCCCACTGCCGACTCAGGCTGGGGCAACATCCGGCCTGCCCACTTCCCCCATTTCTGGAGAGAAAGTCAGCCACAACCATCTGCGCCCCGGGTCTGCGGATCACCTTGAATTTAAAGGGCTAAAGAGCCAGATACCAACAAGTGATCCACGCGTTAGTATCCTTCATGCAGTGGAGCTACTGTAGAGGAGCGTGATCGGAACAGAGGGTGAAGGCCCACCCTAGCAGGTAGTAGCAGATGGTAAGAACAGCGCACTTAATCGCAAGACACTCCTTCTCAATGGTACGGTACTTTGTCTCCCTGATGGAGACCTTGCGACTAATAAACAACACTGGCCGTTCCTCCCCTCCCACCTCCTGTGAGAGCACCACCCCCAGCCCCCTTTCTGATGCTTCCATCTGCAAAATAAAGGGGAGAGAGAAGTCAGGTGCATGTAACAGCGGCCCCCCACAAAGTGTGGACTTTACCTTAAGGAAAGCCTGTCGTTACAACTCTGTCCACTGGACCGGATCGGGAGCCCCCTTTTTAGTAAGGTCAGTCAGCGGGCTGGTGACATCAGAGTAACTTGGCACAAACCTCCGATAGTAGCCAGCCAGCCCCAAAAACTGCCTTACCTCCTTTTTGGCCTTGGGTGTCGGGCAAGCTGCGATTGCTGTGGATTTATTAACCTGTGGATGCACCCGCCCGTGACCCAAGTGGAATCCCAGATACCTAACTTCCACCCACCAAATTGCACACGGGTTGGCATGAGTCCTGCCTGTCGCAGCGCTCTCAGGACCACCCTCAGATGTTGCATATGCCACCACCAGTCATTACTATAAATGATGATATCTTCTAGATATGTGGCGGCATGTGCCGTATGCCATCTGAGGATCTTGTCCATGAGGCGCTGAAACATGGCCGGGGCTCCGAACAAACCGAACGGAAGCATCACGAATTGGTGTAATCCGAACGGTGTGGAAAAAGCAGTTTTTTTTTTTCTCGGGATATTGGAGTTAAAGGGATCTGCCAGTAACCCTTTGTTAATTCCAGCCTCGAGTGAAAATGAGCAGTGCCCAACCAATCGGTAACTCGTCAATTCGCGGCATTGGATAAGCGTCAAATTTGGTCACCACATTCACTTTCCGGTAGTCAACACAGAAGCGGCCCAAGCCATCACTCTTCGGTACCAGAACTATCGGGCTGGCCCAGTCGCTGTGCGACTCCTGTATTACGCCCATTTCAAGCATTGCCTCCAATCTTTCTGGAACGATCTTTTCCTTTTTTTCAGGAAGACGATAGGGGTGGCTACGAATCACCACCCCTGGGGTGGTCTCAATATGATGCTCTATAAGGTTCGTGCGACCTGGAAGGGGTGAAAGCACATCCGTGAATTCCGCTTGCAACTGGGCAATGTCTGTAAGCTGCAACAGTAAGAGGTGGTCTCCACAGGGCACCGTGGTGAATGAATTTGGTTTGGGAGTCACCTCCAACCCTAGCTCCACCCTCTCCGGAACTACCGTCGCCAAGGCTTCAGGTACCGCCTCCCTCCATGGTTTGAGGAGGTTGAGGTGGTAGATTTGACGTGCCCCTACCCTATCCGTTCGCCTAAATTCATAATCGAGGTCTCCAACTTGTCGTGTGACCTCAAAAGGTCCTTGCCACTTGGCGAGTAATTTGGAGCTCAAAGTGGGCAGCAATACAAGCACTTTATCTCCCTGTGCGAATTCACGTAGTCGAGTGCCCCTGTCGTGCAGTCGGCATTGACATTCTTGTGCTTGGAGCAAATTGTCCTGTGTTACCTGCCCCAAAGTGTGGAGTTTTTCTCTAAGGTCAAGAACATATTGAATTTTGTTTTTGCTATTCGAAGGTCCTTCCTCTGAAGTTTTCCATATGACATCGAGCACGGCGCACGGCTGACGCCCATACAGTAACTCAAATGGGGAAAACCCTGTGGAGGCTTGCGGGACCTCTCGCACTGTAAACAGCAGGGGTTCGAGCCACTTATCCCACTTTTTAGCGTCTTCGTGTACGAACTTACGAATCATGTTTTTCAAGGTCTTATTAAATTGTTCAACCAACCCGTCGGTTTGCAGGTGATAAACGCTGGTGCGAATTGATTTAATGCCTAATAATTCATACAGTTCGCGTAGTGTACGTGATATGAATGTTGTGCCTGCACCACTGTAAAGGATCTTAGTTTGTGGGCAATGGAGGAGTCAGGAGACAGCGAACAGTTGAGTATTTATTCTCTTCACACACTTCAGATCAAATAAAAAAGAAACGGCTCTCAGTGGCTTAATATGCAGGGACAACTGTAAGTAAGCCGTTCATAGGTAAATTTTCTCAAAAACTGTAAACGCTATGTCTGTGTGGCGCTATGAAAATTCCTGTTTGTTTTGAGTAGGGTGGCCAGATGTCCCGTTTTTCCTGGGACAGTCCCATATTTAAGCACTTTTTCTAGTGTCTTGACTTATTCTGAAAAAATTGTGTTTTGTCCATTTCCCCTCTCCTACAATCACCTCTGAAGCTTTCTCAGTCACGTGAGTATTCTAATCAAAGATAGCCAAGGATATGGCTTGTAAAACCAATAAAATCACACCTTGTTATTTGAAGTACATGATTGGATTAAACTTTCCAATCACAATCCCCTATCAATGGACGTCCAGGTAGTGAACTGATTGAAGAGTCAGTTTGAAAGAGCACACAGATGAACTTGCGGCTGGAAAAATGTCAAGGAAGCGTGCATGTACATTTAATGAGGATCTTCAAAAAGAGTTTACATTTTAAAAAAACGAGTCACAGACAGAGCCTAGTAAAGTGAGGTATGAGATTTGTGGAGCTCGCTTTTCCATTGCCCATGGAGGCCGCACCAATTTAGCACAGCATGTTCATACAAAAAAGCATGTGGATGCTGCTAAAAGTAAGTGTGCCACACCACACTTTTTCTTTTCTTTTCTTTTTTTTTTTTTTTTTTTTTTTGGGAAGCAAAGTTCAGAGTCTGACAAGGTGCACACAAGTGAAGGACTTTTTGCTTGTCATTCTGTTGTGCACGGCTATAGTTTTCAGTCGGCTGACTGCACTGCGAAATTGATCAAGAAATTGTATGATTCGAAATTTTCTTCTGCCCACACCAAATCTGAAGCTATCATATGCAATGTACTCACTCCTTTGTCAGAGGAAGAAGTTCAGAGTGATTTGGACAAGTGCTCATTTGTCACATTGACTGTGGATGCATCCAATAACAAAGACATACCATTTTCCCCTGTGCTTGTGCATTACTTTAATCCACTATACAGTATAAAAGTCAAGATAATTGAGTTTTCGTCTCTGCCAGATGAGACGTCGGATTTGCAAACTGACTACATTTCCAACGTCATTGAAAAACATGGCCTTGATCAAAAATTAATTGCCTTCTGTGCTGACAATACCAACACAAAATTTGGTGGTGTTAAGAGAGCTGGTAAAGGCAATATCTGGAGAAAGCTGCAGTCAAAGCTAGGAAGGGAAATTTTAGGGATTGGCTGAAATGCACACATCATCCATAACACATTGCAAACAGCGTGGATTGTCTTCCGATAGATTTAGAGTTTTGTTGTGAAGGTGTACAAATACTTGCGTATCTACACAGTGCGCATGAAGGAGCTCAAAGACTTTTGTGATTTTGTGCAGCTGGACTATCAGAAATTACTGCAGCATGGCAACACACGTTTCCTCTCTCTTGGTTCAGCTCTTGAAAGAATACTACACATTTTCAATGGTCTGCGTGTATACTTTCTTTCTCAAGAAAAATGCCCAAAGTTTCTAAGAGACATTTTCAGCGATGCTTGCACTAAACTTTGGATTGGCTTCACACTCAAGCAAACAGCCACTTTTACCGTGCACCGGAGATGGTAGAGCATGACCACATATCAGCCACAGAAGTGGCTTTGCACATGACCTGAGAAAAGTCTTGCAGGCCAGGCTGGAGGAATCATTCATACCCTCTGACATTAAAAAGCAGTTGGATGCCCTGGTTGAAGCTGGTGACATGAGAGCGGATGATTTCTTTTGTGCAGTGAGAGAATTTTATTCAGCATCAGTGGATTACCTCCAAAATTGGAGCCGCTCACTGGAGAACACAGGAAAAGCTTGAGTGGGCTCTACAGAGAGACATCCCAGAGTGGAAAGACATTCAGAGCAGCCTTGAACACTTCTACTCCAGAATCCCCGCTCTCAGTTTGATTGACGAAACCACGCTCTTTGATGAGTGGGCTTGTGCGAAAAACATTGTCACTCATTGCATCAGTGGAACATGAACGAGACGGCCATGTCTGAGAGATGGACAGATGTTTTTCGTGAGCTGGAGAGCAAGACCATCAACTTCGGAGTCTTAGCCAATGTCGTGGAGTTTGTTTTATGCCTGCCAGGGACATCTGCATCTGTGGAGTGTGTGTTCTCATTAATGAACGCAGCATGGACACCGAACAAATCTCGACTCGGTGTAACAGTCATGAAGGCAATGCTTTTCGTACATATTAATTTTGGACTGGACTGCTCTGTATTTTATGATAAACTCTTGAAAGACAAGCGCACTGAGAAAAATTGCTGCCAGTGAAAGGTACAAGGTGACAACAGTTACAGATGCGGATGCACCCTCTACTTCGCATTGATCTGCGCCTAGATAAGGATACGTCAGTTTCATTTTTGCTGTGAGGGGGCTGTCCCGTTTTTCACAAGCAGGAATCTGGAGACCTGCTAAGACCTGCCACAACAATGTTACTCAACCAATGGCGTATTCATAAAGCTGTTTTGAGTTTATTATTGCAAGTCCCTTTGGTGGGGCTAGTGGTGCAGAAATTACATACTTAGGCTTTAAATTTGAGTATCCAGGCCTGTAAAAGTCATATTTTTCTAGTTATACTCTGCTCTAAAATATTTTATCTAGAGGTAGACCGATATATTGGTTTTACTGATTAATCGGTGCCAATAGTTGCTTTATGGAAGTATTAGTTATCTGCAAAAATATATGCGATAGTTGCCGATGTTATTAAAAATTTTTTTTTTATGTTTTTATTCCTACAGTATAACAGCAGCCTCTAGAAGTAAAATAAAAGCAATCACTGACACCTAGCGGGGATTTGTTACATCTAAATATTTCATCATTGATAATATTCATCCATATTTTTATCCTCACTTAAATGCATATTTTGTTATTTTGATTAGTTAAATCAAGTGTTCTAAATTGAAGCAAGAGCATGCAAAGAAAAATGTGACCATATAGAAGTGTGCCCCACAGCATATACATCGTGTCTCCAACTTCATTGTAAATAATAATAAAAACCTCACCTGGTGACACATAAAATCCTCAATCTGGTGAATATAGGCTATAAAACCTTAATGTTAAATATAGAGCATTCTAAGCCAATTTTCCATCATTTCAAAATAAGACTCACAAAATAAGTAAGTGTACTTCGGGCTTGTTTATAGTTAAAAGTCATGCATTTTTTCTGGTTATTTTTGAGATTTGGTTGCACAACAGACAAAATCACTGGAAATTTGTTCATTTTTTCAATTTTGTAGCCTCTGCCTGTGCCCGTTGTAGTATGAAAAGTCTAAAAAAAAAATTACTTAACATTGTATAAATGGATTTTAAAATCTATCGGTTGGTTGATCGGTTATCTGCCTTTTCAACCACCTTAGTTATCAGTATCAGCAAAATCCACTATCAGTCTAATTTTATCTGGTAAATATTGCTCTTGTTCAGATTAAAACTTGCTCACAAGCCATGATGTGCGATTTGTGCGCAAATAAAGTCAGTTCATTTCAATGGATTGGTTGAACCGTTTCTTAAATCTGTCAGAATGATCCATATAAAAATCCTTTTCCTGTAACACAAAGACTGGAAAAGTCATGGAAATTGATTGGCCAAAAAGGATTGGACCTCTGTAGAACAGGGTAGACTAGAACTGCCGGTACTGCACATGCAAATAAAGTGTTGAATAAATTAACAACAGCACAGCGCATCAAATGCTGTGCATAATTCAGACATGCACAATGTGCTTCTGATTGGCAGGTTGTGGAAAAAATGAATCCAACAGAAGCGGTGGGCGTGGTCTGTAAGGTGGATGGGCGTTATCAAGTAGTGGAGTACAGTGAGATTACCTTGGCAACAGCGGAGAAGCGGAGCACCGATGGTCGACTCATGTTTAATGCTGGCAACATAGCTAATCACTTCTTCACCCTCGCATTCCTCAAAGAGATTGTGAGGTGAGTTGATCATCAGAGAGAGAGCCTCATGCATTATAACAATTTGCATTGAAAATCAAAATTTTATGTTTGGTGACTTTTAGTCCATGTCTATTAGCTTTGAAGGCATCTAGATGCTAGTGTTCTCCTAAAAAGTTGACAAAATTAACCTTTAGCAGATGGATGGATTTTGAATGTACAGTTTACAGAATTGTCCTGTTTCAACTGAAATGCTCGTCAAGCGATTTCATGAAGTCTGTAATGTCACAGTTTTCAGTTCTATTTCAGTTTAATTTCATAAATACTTTTCATTTTGTCAGTTAATAAGTGAATTTTCAGTTACTCATCTATGATTCATAGCTTTCTGAGGTATTTGAGGATCAGAGCTTACTTTGTTGCTAAGCAATCATCTCCCTATCATTTTAAACAGTACAGATATTTCTAATGAGGTTTACCATCTTGTAAATACTAGACAGGATGGAACTGACTTTATTGTGCTTTGAGAATATGAGGTAAAGTCAGGAGATTAACATCTGCAGTTTTTGAGGGTCTGGTATTTTAAACACTGGCTTTGTCAGACGTGTTTTCTTATTGTCATTTTTATGAAATTTTAACATGCTTCACTTTTCTGTTTGTCTCTGCCTGTCCATCCATCCTTCTTTCTTTATACCTCTCTATCTATCTTTCTTTCTGTCCTTTTTCAGCATTCACGAGCCGCAGTTGCAGCACCATGTGGCACAGAAGAAAATCCCCTATGTGAACACACAAGGACAACTAATCAAACCTGGCAAACCTAATGGGATTAAGATGGAAAAATTTGTCTTCGACATATTCCAGTTTGCCAAGTTAGTGTCAAGATTTTTTTACATTCCTGTTTTTAGTATATGGGCTATTGGCAGGAAGGGTCTTCCTCATTTAACCAGTTTCAGTGAAGCTACATTATAGGGATGGGTCACAGTCCAGCAACAGACTGGTGGATTAGTAAAGTTTCTAGTTCATGTAGATTGGTTTAGTTTTTATATTTAAGCGCTGATTCTATAATTAGTGTGCTGACAATGTGCTGTGCTTTAATTGTTATAGTTTGCAAGGTAAAACTCTCTTGGAAAAGTTGTCTTTAAATTCATCAGATGATCTGTGGCTGTTGAAAGTCATTCCATTTAACTCTGGCTTGAATTTTTACAAGACATAGATTCTTGTGCCTAAAACAAAGATGAACAGATCCTCTCAAGACTATAATTAAGGCAAATCATTTACCAAAATGAGAATATAGTGGATGCCAACTTTTCAGAGTGCTGAAGAAGTTAAACTCGTTAACTCAAAGTTAAACAAAATTATTAATAATTTTGTGAACAGTGACTGTAATTACAAATTCACAAAAATTACTTAAAACTTTGCTATTATAAAATAAGAGTTTTTAACAAAATGTTTCCAACATGTTTAAATTATACAGTCTTAACTCTGATGTAACTGTGTTTGTGCATGGCAGAACATTTGTGGTATATGAAGTTCTGAGAGAAGACGAGTTTTCTCCATTAAAGAATGCAGACAGTCAGGATGGCAAGGACAACCCCACTACAGCCCGTTATGCCCTCATGTCCCTGCATCACCGCTGGGTCTTAAATGCTGGTGGAAATTTCGTTGATGAGAATGGAACACGAATACCTGCTATACCCAGGTGAAACATATACCCTTTTACGTACATCTTTCTTTTCTGTTTGCACGCGCTTTACTACAATGTACACAGGCTGGAAAGAGTCAGAGGCTGGTGGATATTGGTAAGAAAAGAGACAGAAACAAAATGAGGGTTATATCACAATGGTTATCAGTATAATCTTTTAACCTTTAAATGCATACTTCGGGTCTTTAGAGACACGGGACCTCATTTCACACCCTTTACCTCATCAATTTTTTGGAATTGTGCCCTAACCTCTTAAATTGTTCCTTAATCTATCTCTTATAAATGGTGTAACACAAAAAAATAAAAAATAAAACAAATGGCAAAATTGCCAAAAAAGTAAATAAATAATGGTCTAAGTACCAAAAGTGTATAGGGTAATTAGAGACCCTAGGTAAATAATATTGTCTTTTTTTTTTTTTTTTTGCACTTCCATAGATTATATTTTTTATCATTATTTCATATCTATATTTTATGAAAGTTTAAGTTTACTATAAAAGGATATCTATTTCTTTGTTTATTACAAGAGAAATTGGCACTATATTCATGCAAATAAATACTACATCACATTGATTTTCTGTGCAACAATGGTGAATTATCTGTATCACATATGCATGTACACATAATATACATGCTGTTTTTTACTCAAGGTGGCACTGTTTTTTTTCAGTGATTGAATTGATTTACATTTGACATTGCTATTTGATGAAGAAACAACATTGAAGTAAACTATAGCAAGAACAGTACATGAACAGTATATGACTATTGTCTTTTGGGTGTACTATTGAAATTATGTAAGTTCAATCAGACTCAATAAGTGCCTGAGAAAAAACGTATGTGTTTTATGTGTAGCTCAATATGTGTTTGACAGCCATTTGCATCTCATTAAAAGTTCAGTGTAAAAGTAATGAATCCTGTTCTAGATGTGTCCTGATTTGTTGCATTATCTCTTTGATATATGAAAAATAAAACATCAAAATATATTTTATTTTATTATTTTCTAATTGTCTTGAAAATAGTTTGAAAATGTTACACTATCTAGGCGTAATGTAGATCCATTTTTTTAAATAGATATATGTTCTGGGATTCTAAAGACCCAAATATGTCAGAGTGTTTGGTGAAATTCCCATGCATTTTAGGGTTAAAAGAAACTGTTCAAAAATTGAATTCTGTTATTATGTACTCACACCCTTGTCATTCTAAACCTGTATGTTGTTATTTTTTCCAAGGAACATAAAAGAAGAATTTTTGATGATTCACCACATAGCACTTGTCTAAACAACAAATGTTCATAGTGACTATGGCTGTCAACTGCCAAAAAAGACCAAAGAAGACTATAAAATATCTTTTAGAGATTTAAGTGTTTTGTGTGAGGAACAAATCAAAATGTAAAAATAATAAATTATTTAAATAAAAGTAATTATTCACTTATAATCTTCCTATCCACCGAAAGTCTGAAATCTCATTCTCCATTCCACATATTATTAGAACAGATGCATCGTGTTTGGTTACGAAATACACGAGAACCAGTGCCGTTTTGGCATCAGTTACTAGGTTTGTCAAGGTGCCATTTTTTTTTTTTTTTTTCTTCTTTTTTTTTTTTTTTCTTTAAAAAGCTGAATGTAAATGAGATTTCAGAGTTTTGCTGGAGAGGAAGATTATCAGTGATAGGCTTTTGAATTTGTTCCCCAAACAATGCTATGGTATGGCTTCAGAAGGCTTGTAATATCCCGCATGAATAATATGGACTACTTGAATTGCTTATTTGGTGCTTTTTTTTTTTTTTTTTTTTTTTTTTGTCCTTTTTTGGGTTTGACAGCTGTGGTCACTATAGAAGAAGAAGAGCTGCGTTAAGATCCTTTAATTATTCTCCTTTTGTGTTCCATTGGAAAAAAACAGCATTACAGTGGGTTTGGAATGCCATAAGGGTGAATAAATGGTGACAGAATTATAATTTTGGGGTAAATTATTCCTTTAATCCAAGATAGTCTCCACTCCTGCATTGTTGCACCTTCCCATCTAAGTTTACCAAATATCCACTGTGTTAGTTTCACTCAGCTTTGTTCCACTGTGGTAAACATCACAAGTATCCTTCTAATTCTATGTCACATTCACATTGTTTCCTTCAGTTCTAGTGTAACCACGCTATTTCCTGTGTAACATTTCTAGACATGGACCAGCAGGGACAGTCACTCCTGAAGTCAGCCAGAAGTAACTATTTTCACTGTCGTATGTAGTGCATGGTGATGGGCTTTGCTCTTATTAGGTTCCGTGTAGCTGTTAGAGCTCAGTGGGTGAAGGTGTCAAATCCAAGACATAGCCATGGCAAAGGTTGGCATCTTTCGACCAGCTCTGACCCAGACGGCAGCTGCTGACGGGCAGAATAATATGCATGCAGGGAAGAGGGCATCAGGCATGTTGGACAATCTGGAACAATGCTATTCCTCACTATAACAAATAATCTGGCTTAGATGCTAATAATCAAGTTTTCCCCTATAATAACTGCTCAGTGATTAGAGAATGTTTGAATATTGAAATGTATTTAAAATATCTGCATTTTGCTTTAAGTGATTTACCGTAATTTTGTACTGCCACTGATGTGGGCTAAATGGTTTATTTTGTAATGAGCTGAATTTTTGATTACTGAAGTGAATGTACCTGCTTTCATTGTGCAAGTATCATCCTTTTTTCCCCTTTCCAAATGATAAATGCTTGATCTGGCATGGCCATATAAGATGCAAATCTAAAGAGTCTTAACTCATTTTGGTGCTCTTCTCATCACAGCTTGAAGGATGGAACCGACCTGCCAATCAAATGTGAGATCTCCCCTCTTGTGTCATATGGAGGTGAGGTAAGAGCCACGGTAATTCTTAATCTGAAGAATAGTCACAGAGTAATTATATCTAACTTGTATACAGTTCCTCCAAAAGCATTTAGACACTTAAGCCACAACTAAATATGTATGACTGTCTTTTATTGTATTACAAATTATCAAACCAAGGGGCATTTATTTTAAAGAAATATAGAACAAATATACCACATATATTTTAGACACTTTGGACACTTTCGGGTTGTCAAACGTAAATGGATTAACAATACCTGTGGTTACTCTACTTGTAACTGACTTCATAGATCCACTAAAATTCATCTTGACACCAGTTGCTTAAAAGGAATTGCAAAAATGGCCCAGAAAAGTAAAATGGTCATAACTATGATTTGTTTATCATACGTATATAATTTTTTTGTAGCATAATTTGTTTACATTTGCCACTTTGCTTAGTATATTATCTATTTAGATATTGTTATCTAATGCAATGACATTGATGCAGTACATTTCTAAATGTGACTTTAAGGGTTAGTTCACCCAAAAATGAGAATTCTCTCATCCTTTACTCACCCTTATGCCATCCCATATGTGAATGACTTTCTTCTGCTGAACACAAAGATTTTTAGAATAATATATCAGCTCTGTAGTTTCAAACAATGCAAGTGAATGGTGATCATGCCTTTTGAAGCTCCAAAAAGCTTATAAAGTCAGCATAAACATAATCCATCAGATTCCAGTGGTTTAATCCATGTCTTCTGAAGTGAACCAGTTGGTTTTGGGTGAGAACAGATCAAAATATAACTCCTTTTTCTCTTTACATTTTGAGAGCAGACTCCTTGGCGATTATGAATTTAGGCTCGATTACACTTCCTGTCGCCCCTTCTAGTGCTCTGCACATGCATCAAGCACTAGGAAATGTAATTGAGCTTTAAATCATGATTGTGCATAGAGACTGCAATGGCAAGATGTACTGAGAAAAGGAGTTATATCTTGGTCGTATGGATTACTTTTATGCCTTTTTGGAGCTTCAAAGGCCTGATCACTATTCACTTGCATTGTATGGACCTACAGAGCTGAGATATTCTTCTGTTGAACACAAACAAAATATGTTCAACAGAAGAAAGAAAATTATACAGAATTTTCATTTTTTGGGTGAACTATCTCTAAGTGTCCAGAACTGTCCAAATTCTTTTTTGGGGCCATTGCATGTTTTAGAATGAAAGAAAAACAATATTAAGACCTTTGCTTATGGTCCTTTTTGTGGATTCCTTTAAATATGCGTTAATGATGACGTGCTCATTTATTAGGTATTGTTAGTTTTTTAGGTGTAGCCTCAATTCCTAGATCTTTAACTATTTTGAGAAGAATTCAGAACTAACTGCCTCTCTTGTTTAAAAGGGGTTAGAGCATCTGGTGAACGGGCAAGCATTCCAGCCCACCCTGGTCATCAATGAGAGTGGCGTCCACGAGCTCGTGAAGAACGGGCTGTGAGCCAAAATCCTGCTGCTGCACTTGAAAACCAAAATGAAATCTCTGTATCTCCTTCTCACTTCCTGCCATGGTGAAGGAACTGTGAAATTCGTGTGCAATAAAATGAAGGAAGGGGCCACACGGCCAATCATAATCATACAATTTCATGATCAAACTATTTATTTCAGTGCACAGTGCTTTTTTTTTTTTTCATAAAATTGGAATGTATGAATTTTAGCCATTTAATTTATAGAGATGTACGCATACATGAACATATTATCAAATGATACAAAGTCGTATATGAGTTTTTTAAAAATACTTCAATGCTGTTCAAGTTGCATGAATGGACACTGCTGAGATTTTAGGCATTTCTGCTTAATGTTTTTCCATTCTCTTAAAGTGCAGATAAATGCAAAAACTATGGTGATGCAAAGTTTGGTCTTCTCCAATGTATGTCTGTCTATGAAAGAAATGATTTTTTACCAGATTGTGAGTGAGAAAGGGATATTCAATCAGACTTTCCAGCACCTGTTTTATGAGGAAGCATATGACTGGTTAAAGTCTCTGTTGCTACTACTTGCTAAAACTATTCATAAAGTGCAGAAAGCAGTTTGAGACTCCCTGTCTTGCTCTTCTCTTTCTTGCACTCCTCTGATGTTACTTGGAATCTCTAACACTTCTCTTTTCCAATTAAACTTCTTCCACCATCTTTGTCAAATTGTTTGTACGCATCCATTTGTAAAATAATTTTCATAATGAATGATTTGTTTGTACCTTTTTATGTAGTAATTGTGTGGTGTGTTTCAATAACCACTTATAAACTTAAGCTGCACTGTTTGGGAATTTCATGTCTAATATATTGGGTATAGTCAAAACATTTTCTTTTTTTCTGAATTCTTAGATTTGCATTACTTTAAGTTGACATTGAAAATGTCAGTTCCTGATTTCTCGTTTGGTTGTTATTACTATAATGGAGAAATTATTATGCCTTGACCTGATTCCGTTAGTCTCAAACTTCCAATGCAAACATAATGCACGGTTTAAAGAGTTATTTCTTGCAAATTTCTGTAGTAAACTGCTGTGCTGTATTGGAATCATGTGGACAACTGTTTTGAATAGAAGTCCTCTGAGACTATGATGCTCACAGATGTTGCTGGTACAAAACAAAGTATGGGCAATTCATGACCTTGAATAATTACAAAGACCCTGTACAGAGTCACTTACTTTCTCTTAACCCTTATTTTGTTTTCTGGTCAAAACTGACTAACTTTTTTTTTTCTTCTTCTGAAAACTGTAGTTTATTTCATCCAGTTTGTCCAAATTCCATGACTTTGTTCACACAAGGCATCTGAACACCCAATGTTTTTAGATTATTTTCATGAAGTTTTATTGGTTTTATTTCACTTTGTTACACTTGTGGTGATCCTGGTCTAAAGTGGCCCACCATTGGAAATGAATGGATTAGACTACAAAATACAGAAAATGTTAAGTGTTCTGGAGCATCCCAATCGTTTTGATAAGCACATATGTGGATGTGTGTTTGCACACACAAAGTCCTCGGACATGTGCGCGTGCACACACACACATGATGTGTGTTGAGAATCATTTTGTGCATCATCTTTCCATGTCCACTCTGAGTAATATTTAAAGATCTGCTTGTGTTGTGTTTGGGCTCGTTTGAATCGGGATAGTCTGCTGTAAGTTACAATATGTAATTATCTATGTTATATGTATGTTTCTGGAAGTAATAAGGAAACCATGACAAAGACACAGAGTTTGGCCTCTGGGTGAAACAAATTTGCTCATTGCATTTTACTAATTGCGACCTTTACAACAATATATATAAAACACATGGCTATGTCATCTTTTTTATGTTTTTCCCAACTCTGAATATAATTGTTGAAATAACAAATTTGCAAATTATGAGAACAAAACAGTTCTAATTTGTCGGGAAATTAAAAAGCTTTATTTAAATTTGGTAGGATCAGCTATATGCATTGTCAAGTCCAGATTCTAAAACGACACCTATTGTTTAGATCCAGCAAGTGGTTATTCATTTATTAAATCATTATTATTTTTATTTATTTATTTTGCTGCAGGGTGTGCCCCCCACTAGCCCAGTATAAGCTCAGTTCAATTAATCCTTGTATCAATAAAAACTGGGTTTAAAATAAATAAATATATATATCAAAAAAGTACAAAACCTTTCATACTGTAATTACTAAAAAAGAAGTTGACAAAAAGATCTAATGCAATATCTTGGGATAATATAGTCACAACACCCATACTGAAGGTCAATGTAGTTAATGTAGTTTAATGTAGTAATTAATGGATCTTCATGTAAAAGCATTAGCTAAATGATAAGTAACTCAGTTATGTATTTGCCAGTGGCACTGCTTTATTTGCAAAAAACATACAAATTGTGTTTAATGCTAATCAAAGTAGGTGCCAAAATGGAGCTAGAGTTAGGAGCGGTAAAGGGGATTTGAATTATCACTGTGCACTGTCTCAAATAACAATAGTTTTGAATCAGCTTTCCATCTATAAATTATAATTTAATATTCTGTCCCCAGCCAGTAAAAAAAAAAAAAAACTTTTTGGACTGCTTTTCTCATTATCTTGCAGAATGATTTCACACTATGGAGGCGAAGGAGGGATTAAAATGGGAATGCATTATAATTTCACTAAAGTCAGTTAAAGAGATAGTTCATACAAAAATGAAAATTACATAGTCATTTAATCACCCACGTTTTTCCATGGAACATAAAAGGAGATGTTAGGCACAATGACAGCCTCAGGCACCATTCACTTTCATTGCATCTTTTTTTCCACACAGTGAAAGTAAAGGGTGACTGAGGCTGTTAGTCTCTAACATTCTGTCTAACACCTCCTTTTGTGTTCCACAGAAGAAAGAAAGTTATATGTGTTTGGAACACCATGAGGCTGAACAAATAATGACAGAACTTTCCTTTTTGGGTGAACTATCCCTTTAAGAACTATACCTAACAATCACTAAAATTAAATGTTTATAATAGCTGATATTTAAAAGAAAGAAATCATGAATGTTGGCTTGACTTTTCAAGTTGCTTAACTTGACTGGCACTATATGGTTTTATAATCCCTCTATCAATAGTTTAACATTTAATTCATAAGCTATTTACGTTGCTATATTTAAGTGTTAAGATATCTATATCATACTATAGTATGCCAGAAAAAGCTTTGATATTAGCTTCCATCAATACTAACTTACCATCCTTTTCCATGTATTAATTAAGTGGTGGAAATAAAAAGAAATGTAAATATGGAAATTTTCAATAAATTTATACATTATGAGTAGTCTACTGTGACGAGGAGGAGGGTGTGGCCGGGCTGTGATGGTGCACAGCCGGCGCTGAATCAGCTGATCAGCGGGAGAGTGAGATAAAGGGGAGCTGGAGGCACCAGTTCGAGAGAGAGACGCATGCGGCCACGTTGCATGTGTGTCTGTGTTTGTTTATGTTTGTTTTAAGCTAAGTTTGACATTAAAACTTTGTTTACTGTTCACTCCTTGCCCTTCTTTGAACTATTACAGTGGTGCTGAAACCCAGGAGGGAGGAGGGATGTGCTGTCGCTTCCATCCGTCAGGGAAGCAGCCACAGCCGTCTGCCTGGGGACGGAGGGGTCGCTGCCAGCCACCGAAGAAGGGGAGGAGTGGTTCCATCCGCCAGGGGCTGGAGGACTCACTGCCATCCGCCAGGGGAGGAGTGAGCTG
Organism: Myxocyprinus asiaticus; assembly: GCF_019703515.2. Lineage (NCBI taxonomy): Eukaryota > Metazoa > Chordata > Actinopteri > Cypriniformes > Catostomidae > Myxocyprinus > Myxocyprinus asiaticus. The sequence goes on from NC_059352.1 coordinate 21,193,374, forward strand.
GCGTCTGCCAGAGGGCGGAGGAGCGGTTGAGGACCGGGCGACAGTGCGTCTGGGAGCCGGCGAGCAAGTTCTTCTCTCTCTCTCTCTCTGTGCATGTCTCTGCTCACCCATTCCCTCTCCCTACGCCTCCCCTCGTCTCTCCCCCAGGTTCACAGGAGGCGTGGGTGGACCATCGGCTGACAGAACGGCCAGAAGGGCAGAGTCTCCCCTCCAGAGATGGGGGGGAAGTGTTAGTGGCGCCCCGGCCTGAATTGGGCGGGGGAGGAGTGTGACAAGGAGGAGGGTGTGGCCGGGCCGTGCACCTGAATCAGCTGATCAGAGGGAGAGCAAAATAAATGAGAGCCAGAGGCGCCAGTTCGAGAGAGAGACGCACGTGGCCGCGTTGCATGTGTGTCTGTGTTTGTTTATGTTTTTTTAAAGTTAAGTTTGACATTAAAAACTTTGTTTACTGTTCAGACGGTTCCCGCCTCCTCCTTGCCCATCTTTGAACTGTTACAGCTACCTCCTCCCTCTACCAGAGAGAGCCAACACATGGTAAGGGGTAAAAAAGCTGATTATACACAGAACAGAATATAATGGCAAAAACTCTGTAAACTTTATACTTGCTGTTCATAAAATTGCTGTTCTGAACCCTGGTCTTTCTGTCATTAATTATTTTGGGCAGTTAAAAAGGAAAGAAAGAAAAAGGAAAGAGAATATTCAAGAAATTGTCTGATTGGTCACGGGAGTAGGACTTAATTGAAACCTTCTGTATGGCATGAAGAATTCTGGGACTTTGGCATGTTCCCAAGAATCCTCAGAATGTTAGTTTTTTAGTCTCTCTCTCTCTCTCTCTCTCTCTCTCTCTCTCTCTCTCTCTCTCTCTCCCCCTCTCTCTTTCACTCTCTCGCCCACACTCATGCTCTCCTGTTTTTTCCCTCATCCAGAGGTGTCTTACATCAGCTCAGGGTGCCTGATTGTGAGATCTGAGAGAGAACTCCGGAGAGAAGGAGAGATTCTTGGTTTTCCCCTTTTGCTTATATGCACAATACTTAGAATTACGAAAGCTTTGGACAAATGGTTTGAAAAAAAGCAACCCAAGCAGTAAGTTTGTGTTTTTGTTAAACAGTACTTTCTTTGTTTTCTCATAGTTCTGTAAAAAAAAGGCTTGGCTGTTTAGTGTTGTATGATTTAGGGCAATGTGGATATGATTGCTAATGGTGAGTAATGAAAATAGAATTAAAAATGTGTATTAGTGCTATAGTTTTTGTGATAAAAACTTGCATTGGAAAGCCACTGTTTGCATGGCAGGCTAAAATAGCGGATAACAGAGCAACTTGATACTTGATCCAGTGATTGCTCTCTGAAGTGAGCAGTTGCTAACCAGCTGTTCTGAACTGACTGTTTTATAAGGTATCCATCTGTATATGTGTTCTGGCTTATAAAATTGCACATAAGTATGCTCAAAGTACTTGATTTTGCCTGGAAAGTATATATAATTTTATTAGTTTGCGCTCTACTGTACTTTACTCAGTCTCAATGACAGCCAAGCAAAAGTTTCTCTCTCGTCGTCTCTCATTTCCTTTCCTTTTATATGCAGTTCTAAAAAAAAAAAAGAGGTTATTTTGCATTAGTAAGATAAATGGTTTCATTGGTTAACATTAGTTAACACAACATTAGTTAACATGTACTAACAATGAACAATAGTTTTACAGCATTTATTAACCTTGGTTACTGCTTATTTCAACATATAGTTATACATTTTTAAAATCAAAAGTTGTATGTTAACATTAGTTAACGCACTATAAACTAACATGAACTAACAATGAACAAACATTAGTTAATGCACTATAAACTAACATTAACATTGAACAATTGTATTTTTATTAACAAGCATTAACAAAGATGAATAGATGCTCAAGAAATATATTGTTCAGTGTTATTTCATGATAACTCATGCTTTAACTAATGTTAACGAATAGGATCTTATTGTAAAGTGTTACCAACAATATATTCTGTTCACACTGTACTTAGTAGAACATGTCAATAGTTAATTTGATGAACTACACTTGTGGTTACTTTTGTGAGGGAATGTGAGTGTTATTGACTTAATACATCTATTAGAATGGCCTTGGGTCCAGGTGGTTTAAAATTACTACAGAAATGGCTAAGAGAAGTGCCCAGTTAGCTCAATCAAACGGTCTGTGTCATGTGTTTGGAGATGCCACTAGATATTTTGTTAACTAATGCAATTAAAAAGGGGCTACTGTTTACATGTATATAATCCTGCCCACCATGCAAACCAACCTTGTTCATATACAACATGGTTCATGACCTCACTACTGGCATTAGGCAGTAATGTACTTTCCAAGGCGTCCATATGCTCCAACTGTGCACATTCGGTTTATATCTATCCTTAAACATCTGTACGGACAATTGAAATGCAGTGCATTTAAGATTTATAGGTTGCTCTAAGTTTTCTGAGTAAATATTACATGCTTTACATTTATTTTGTTCAGCTAACAAAAAGCCTAATGAGGCTGAATGGAGTTTCATTATATGAGTAATTGACACAAGTCCATGTCCATGGACTTTTTATTTCAATTAAAATAAGGAATTTAGGTAAAATGTTATATGATTATTTTTTTTATTTTTTTTTTACATTTTAATGACATTTTGCCTATGCTAGTTAATTTTTAAATTGTCCTGTGGTGTGATATATGAATTTATTAAGTACAAATGCATGTAGACTCTATTAATATGACGTCAGAATTGCTGCATGCATAACATTTTTAAAAGAATTAGCAACATGCTTTTAGGTGGAGTATAGCATGTAACATCGCAAAACATGTCAACTTCCCATTTGCACTAAACACAATCAACGTAAAATCACTTTAATACATTCATGAAGTGAACTCTAATGCCAAAAGTGGGCAAGTATGAAAGAAGATTTCCAACCTTTTGGAAAGACTGTTGCAGGTCTTTTGGTTAAGAAATAAGTAAGGAGTAATAGAAACCATGTGAGTGATAATAATGATACACTTCCGTCTTAATGATACACTATGGTCTGGGTGTATAATTTGGTTTCCATACAGCAGAGTCTTGATTTCATGTCATCTTTAGCTGATTGGCTTAAACATTTCCAATCATTTAAAATGAGCAAATTGCAGAAACAGCTCCTAAGCTTGGTAGAGCAATTACCTCATTAACCCACTACTAGTTATCTCCAGAGGGCTAACTCTCATTGCACCTCAGTACCACAGGTATCAAGCCTCCAGCCTGTAAAATCATAGTAAAACCTAACCAGGGGTGTAAAGTAACGAATTACAAATACTCGCGTTACTGTAATTAAGATGTTTTTCCTAGGAATTGTACTTTTTTAAGTAGTTTAAAAATGGTATACTTATACTTTACATTTTAAGTGCTGTAACTGTACTTTTACTTCCCTGTCTGGGGTGTTCATTACATCGATTGCGATAGCAAGACAACCACTGGTTGGTTGATCTAGATAAAATATAAAAGATTGACTTTTTATTTCCTGGCATCTGTAGCTGTGTGCTGTTTGATTTGACAGGTGGCTAATGTTTGTGCGCTTTACATGCGTGTGTGTTCCGAGTGCGTTAATGCAGGTACGTGACTAAACGGTCAAATACAATTCATAATTCAGCCAGTGACCATCTTGATGAGGCATTAATGTAAACGCAGTCAGTTTGGTCTAAAGTGAGCATAAACAGTGGGACAAAAAGCGTATTTGCACAAAAATGTTGGACTTGAAGTGTACATGTAACCGAACTGAGCACTGTCTAGTAGGCTATGTCATATAAAGGCTATTAATCAAACAACAGTAACAAGGAAACGAGAAAATCACTCACTACTTTTGGCTGAATACTTGAGTAGCTTCAAAAATATTAATAGAATAGAATAAAACGTGACATTTTTTAATAATATTGTTATTTATATATATATATATATATATATATATATATATATATATATATATATATATATATATATATATATATATAATACTGACCCCTGATGTAGAGTGTGTTAATTTGTTAAAATTAATTTCCAGGAAAGTAGAGATGATAACATAATTTATAATTATACTTAGCCTTTATCATGTTTTTTCTAATGCCTGATAGAAAAGTATCAACATGTGTAGAGCAATACTTCAGGCAGAATACTCAGTCACAAACTTCAGAAAATGGTGCATCATGCATGAGAATGAGAACACAACTATTTCTTGGCATAAAAGATACAAGAACTAAATCAATGTGGAACACTGGATCTCCAAAGGAGTACAATGTGGCCCCCCTGTGCTACTTAAAGAAATAATTCACTCAAAAATGAAAATTCTCTTAACATTTACTCACCCTCATGTCATCCCAGATGTGTATGACTTTCTTTCTTCAGAAGAAAACAAATTAAGGTTTTTAGAATAATATTTCAGCTCTATAGGTCTATACAATACAAGTGAATGGATGCCAAAATGTTGATGCTCAGAAAAGCACATAAATGCAACATAAAAGTAATCCATATGACTCCAGTGGTTTAATCCATGACTTCAGAAGTGATATGATAGGTGTAGGTGAGAAAAAGATCAATATTTATGTCCATTTTTGCTAGAAATTCTTCACACTGCCCAGTAGATGGCGATATGCATGAAGAATGTGAATCACCAAAAACAAAAGAAGAAGAAAGTGAAAGTTAAAGTGGAGAGAATTTATAGTAAAAATTGACTTAAATATTGATCTGTTTCTCACCCAACCTCACTACATATCTCTTCTGAACACATGGATTAAACCACTGGAGTCACATGTGATTTTTGGAGCTTCAAAAATTTTGGCACCCATTCACTTCCATTGTATGGACCAAAAGAGCTGATACATTCTTCTAAAAATCTTAATTTGTGTTCTGCTGAAGAAAGTCCTGCACATCTGGGATGGCATAAGGGTGACTAAATGATGAGAGAATTTTCATTTTTGTGTGAATTATTCCTTTGAAGCCCAATGTGTCCCCTGTACCAAACAACTGCTCTACCCCCTCTGTTGTGCGGGACATAACGCACCAAGTGACCCTGCTTTTTTAGTGGGTTTGCATAAAATAATTTTTTTGCATTCCTTGCATTGTTTTGAACATGTTTTATGCGCAACAGTAACTCTCTTTGTCGGCATTAAGGAAAATTTAGACCCTACACATAAACTGATTTTAATGTCATTGTTTCATATGTTATGATATTGAAAATAACTTTCATCTTTTCATTTCTGTAATCATGTTGCCCTTTTATTTATTTTTTAAAATCAGATTCATGTAGAATTTACAGTATCATAGATAAGTGATGTATTTTAAAAGTTGTCATTCACAAACACCTATAAAATACCATTTTTTTTATTCTTTCTGGCAAACAGCCATAAAAGGGAATGTAAATTACGGTATGTGTGCTACATTTTTAAATTGCAGCATCGAGTTTTTATTATAAAGGGGCATAGCTTTCGCAACTCAGTACTCAATACTCACTACTCATGAGTACTTTTAAATGAGCTACTCTTTTACTCTTACTTGAGTAGTTTTTAGGACAGGTACTTTTACTCTACTCATACTATATTTTTAAAGATGTAACAGTACTTTTACTTGAGTATAATTTTTCAGTAATATTTGCACCCCTGAACCTAACTTTTCTTGCAGTACCCTTCTGAAAAGACCAGCATGTATTTTTTTATGGTAGTCCAGGCTGGTAGTTTATGTTGGTCAGTGCTTATTTAAGGCTGGTCTAACTGGTTGGCCAGATGCCATTCTGTTCACCAGCAAAAAAAAAAAAAACACTGGTCGCACCAGCATGATCTTTCTGGTTGACCGAGAAAGTCTTGATGTTTAAGCTAGTTAAGAATCCAGTTAGGGACAGCAACCTACCAGCATCCCATGCCGGGGACCAGCATCCAAACCACAACATACTGTATGTTGGTGACTAGCAATGTTGCTCTTTTCAACGTGGTAAGCTGAACTTACTGCTTTGATTATGATTTTGAAAAGGCAACCAAAAAAAAAAAAAAAAAGTGTAGTTACAATATTTTGATTAATTTTTATTTTGATTAATTTTTATTATTTGTATTATATATTTATACAAAACATTTTTTTTTAATAAATATATAAATAAAGGCTTGCCTGCCTAAGCCAAAATCATTATCCTGAATACACAAATTTATATTCTTGATCACCACAACAACACAGCTTTATAGTGCAGTCCTCTTGACCATTACGTTCAACTGTGTATATTATTTATCAAATTATCTATTCAACGTTAATCAACAATTCTCCATGGGAAGAGAGTTTTAACATTACAAATTAAAGTGTTCCCATATAAGAGTGTAGAAGCAAATCTGCTCTTTTAGAAATCATGTATGATTCATGCAACACTTCATAAATTGACCGTTGCTTTTCTGAGAGGACATGGAAAAAGATTTTTTGCACAGGCTAAGTTGTTAGGTGTAATTTAAGTGTGAAAGCTCAGGGGAGAGTATATCTTGCATTGTGATGTGTTTCACGCAGGTGCACAGATAAAGTTAACCAGAAACAGCTTAATTCCAGCCATGACCCATTAAAACTGAGCACAGTCCTATAGACTTACACTGTAAATAGCAGTCTTGTATGAAAATCTGTATGTGATCCTGAAATCATATCCAAAGAATTCTAACATCTGACCGCGTATTTTATTTGAAATCATTTTAAAGGTAAAGGTGGTAATAATTGTGTATAGCTCCAATTTTCTACTTCCTCACGGAGACCTGTCATTTCAAGAAATAAAAAAGACATCACAAGATTGGAAACCTATATCACAATAGATGTTCCCTAGCAACAAAGATTTTGTTGAACTATTTCTTTTCAAACCATTATTAGTCTGTCTTACATTGTTTGAGGTGATAGCTGCATTTAATTATCAAATAGTAGAAAACACTAAGGGCAACTGTTAAATTTTTTACATTGACCTTCATAACACAGACTACTACACATCTACAGTACCTACTAGTTTAATTTAAAAGGCATCCAAACTTCACAAAAAATATACAAATAATAATAGACATCCAAAAAAAGTATTGTATACCTCAAAATATGTTTTGTTGTTGTTACAGATGCACTGATGTATAGGCCAGACATCAGTATTGGCCGATAACAGCAATTATCTGCATTATCGAACATCAGGCGATTGTTAAAAAACAGCCGATGATAAGGGCCGATTATTTCTTGTCAATCAAAAAGGGGTGGAAAAATGTGTCGGACAATTAGCCTACAACTCATGCTGTGTGTGAAGGAAAATGTGTCTTGTGTGGAATTAATTTGATTTGGGTGACAATGACAGCACAGTTGCAATTTGTCAACTTTACATTTACACTGTTTTTAATATTAGACAGCCAATTCTATTCTAATCAGTTTATTTACATTTATGCATTTGGTGGTGGCTGTGGAGGTTGAACTGGCAACCTTCTGCTTACCAGTTCTGTGCTTTAGCCCTCTACGCTACCACCAATTTGTAAGCTTTGCACTGCTAGAATTTCACAAAGTGTAACTATGATTAAAACCTTCGACAGAACTTATTTGTTTACTAACCTGAAGTTCGACACAGCAAGGAATATGACAAGATTGTTAAAGCTAAAGCAAAGGCTGCTTCATCTAAAATGGCACAAGTTTCATCATTAAGATTCAGTTAATGTAAGTTGAGAACATTTCAAAAAATTAAGAAATCTTACCAATTTAATGTGAGCCTAACAAAAGGCTATTCAGAATTCAGTTAATGTGGGTTAAGAATGTTAATGAAAAGTAATGATGTGCTTTTTTGTCACGGTTTTTTGTATAGCTAAGACGTGTAGAGTCATAGAGAATTAAGTTACTTAAGTTTCTATAGAAATTCTGTAATTAATGATCAGTGATTTGGAACAAGGTAGCATAAAAAAGCAGAAACACCAAACTGTCCGTATCAGTTTCAGCAGATCGGAAATACACTTATTTTGTATCGGTGCATCCCTAGATGTTGTTGTTGAAAATTTCTTACAAAGTGAAGTGCTCACACTTCTTATTCTTATGCAGAGAGATATTTGAAATGAGGCTGTGTTAAATAAGTGTCATTACTCTTGCTTGATAATTGCCAGCGGTCTCCCCTGAGGTGTATTTGATACCTTTATTAAAAGGTCAAAATTCTGTGCAATTACTGTAATTGTTTAAATTAAATATTGCAAATGAATTCTTAAAAATACAAAAAACATAACACTTTACAATAACATTCCATTTGTTAACATTAGTTAACAACATTAGTTGTTAATGAACTAACGATGAACAATATTTTTACAGTATTTATTTCTCTTAGTTAATGTTACTTTCAACATTTAGTAATCAAAAGTTGCATATGTTATCATTAGTTAACGCACTATGAACTACCATGAACTGACAATGAACAATTTTATTTTTATTAACTAACATTAACAAAGATGAATAAATGCTGTAAACCATATATTGTTCATTGTTTGTTCATGATACCTAATACCCTAACTGATGTTAACGACTGGAACTTTATTGTAGTGTTACCAAAAACTCATCACAAAACAAACCTTGTGATTCTGTAACATGTGTCGTGCTGCTCTACCGATGCACTTGCATCTGTTTTTGCGATCGCCTGGATCTAATTTTACTGGAACTGCCATTTGATTTGGATTTATGCATTCCCATGAAAGTAAAATATCTGCAATGCTATGACCATTGCTTTAGGGAGGAATGAAACAGGTTTCAAATGAAAAACATATGTTCTCTTTATGCTTAAATTTACAGGCATGTGAATATCAGTCTAGCAAGTTAAATCCAGCGGTACGTAGTATGCCAAATAAATGCACTGTTCTAGCTGTGCTAATTTGAGTGTTGAGTTCCAATAAGCCACTATAATAAGGAGAAGAGCTCTTGTGACTTAGGAAAGTTTGGAGGCAGTATGTGACATTTAATCTAAACAGACACTTATCCTTTTGCTAAACCAACCAGAATAGTGCTTAAAATTCTTTTAAAATGTTTAGAACTAGGTTATCTCCAATCTGTGCAGGACAAAGCAATGCATCCCTGCTTCCCATCATGTATGTACAGTAACAGTTGGTCTCCACTGCCATAATGTTTTTAAGGGACAGTTAATCTAAAAATAAAAATGGTCATTTACTTACCCATGTTGTTCCATATTACCCACCTTTCTTTCTTCTGTGGAACACAAAAGAAGATGTTAGGCAGACTGTTAGTCTAGCCACTATTCACTTTCATTGCATCTTTTTTTTCCATACAATGTAAGTGAATGGTGACTGAGGCTCACATTCTGCCTAACATCTCCTTTTGTGTTCCACAGAAGAAAGAATGTCTTATGGGTTTGGAACAGCATGAGAGGGAGTAAATGATGCCATTAATTTTCATTTTTGGGTGAACTGTCACTTTAAGTATATGATACAAATCTTGACATTCATTTGAAACAAGCCCTTCACTGTCATTTTCTGGTTTGTTGGTTAAGTGACAGTCACAGATTTTTGAACGCCCTTGCTTAAAGGGCCACAAATTGTAACCAGAGTTTGACACTGATGAGTTTAATTGAAGCCTTTAGATAATGCAAGACCTATCTGTCCTCCAATCTCTATGACCGAAAGAGAAGCTGTCTTTAGATTGCTTTTCTCTTATGCAGAGACAACTACAAGTAAGACATTCGTAGCTTAATTTTCTTGAAAACTGTAAACACTATGTCTCTGTGCCGCTATGAAAATTTGTTTAGAGAGACCCGCCCCAACAACATTACTTGACCATTGTATTGTATTCTTTAATGAGAGACTGGTTAAGGTCTAGTTAAGAGGAAGTAGTGGTTATAAAATATAATGCTACAGAAACCATGAAATTATAAGAAATTCTAAAGTGTTGTGTGTTTGAAATAAATGAGAAAAATAAAAAACAACCAAGTTAGATTAACAATGTATAAAAGTGCCTGATGCTATTGAAGTGAGGCAATTTAGGTTGTAAATTAAACATACACAAGCCATTATACACAAGCCATTATACAGTCATGGTATTTTGTAAAAAAAAAAAAAAAACTCTTTCTAATTTCGGACCATTAATAACATTCATTCATGGCTCAGTACTGTATCCTGAATGTGGCACAGGGTAAAATGGCTTTGCGATTAAAGTGTAATTTACTCTATATTGGTGTGGTTTTCTCAGCACATTAAGAAAATCCTCACCTATAAAATCCAGCATTCATTCCAAAGCTTAATTGATCTGTAAAAAAAGTTCTTGCATTCTTGTTGCGATACCTTGCTGTGAGTCCCACTATGCATGTGTATTCAAAGAGCACACTGTGTCCTCATTGCAGAATCACTGAACCTATTTTTGACTTTCATTTCCTCCTTCCTGATATGGGCCTGATGCTGTTTATGAGGTAACCAGTCTCTACGTGCTATGCCTTGGTTTACTTTAAAAGCATTCTTCACCTATTGCATGCGAATCATGTTGACTGCAGCACCTAGAAGAGGCAGTGTAATGAGTAATTGACTCATTTTGCCAGGTTGTACTGAAGAGCCAGTATTGTGGTTTGGAATCAACTAAATCCTACTATATTTAGGGCCACGGCCTTTTTGTGCACCGTTGGCCCTCTGTGCTGTGAGGTGTTATGTTCAATGAGAGGTTTCTTAAAATCCGCGTTTCTACACAAATATTGTAAAAATATGTTGCAAAAAGTGTCTCTTTTAGTTTGATCAGAAATAATATTCTAGCGCAGCGCTACTCAACACGTGGGTCTCTGGCCATCTTTTGTGATGATTTCATCATCAAAAATATATTTATCAATATAGTCTATCAGATGTGCATGAATAGTGAGGTGTCCATTTTCCAGAGTATTTACGGTAGCTCTCTGCAAAAAGGATGTAACGAATAAAATAAACAACACAGAGCTTAGCTGATGTTTCATGAGAGCGGAAGTCAGTCTGCTCTTGCGTTCAAAGAAACAGTTTGTGCTCAAACGCATGGTCTGTCAATCAAGAATGCGTGCTCTCAGGCTCACCTGAGAGTCACTCATCAGCGTGAATCCATCAAGTCCATTTGAATATCTTAACGGAGATATATGCTCATCATGATAACAGTCATAACAAGAAAAAATAATAGTTTATCCTGCAATAACGGCATTGAGACACCTTCACGCAAATGCTTAACAGTGATCTGCATTCCTTAACCGCAAAGTGCTAAAGAGAGTAAACAAATCTTTATAGCTTATCACTTGAGAAGTTTTGGAGTTAATAGTGGATATATATCTCTTGTTTTTGACCATATCTCAGTTGAGTGTGATGTTGAACACTCATGGAGTTTATAATTTGACAGTGTCTTTAACAGTGACAACAGAAATTATCATATCAGTTTTTTTTCTTGCAATGAATGTGGTAGAAAGTGGCTCTTTGAAAATTTAAAACCAAACCATGAGAAAATGTAATTGTTACACCCATAAATTATAGGCTTGTATGGTTTAATATGATATAATATTATAAAATTAATAATTCTTACTATAAAAAATGTTCACTACATATAATTACTATAAAAATTAAGAGTGCACCCCTCGAGGCTACACGGATACAGCTTTGCGGCCCCTGAGGTTTCCAAAGTTGAGTAGCCCATTTCTAGCGGGTGTTTATGGTTAGAATCTCTGGGATAATTGGTGTCCTAGGAATATTGAATTCTCACCATTAAACCAAAATAGTTAAAACAGATATTCAAGAGCCTGTTCTGCTTTCAACCTCTCCTTTACATTTTCAAAAAGTTTTTCATAAACTCATTGACCCTGTAGGGCTTATACTTTTCAGATAAATGGCTGCAACTAAAAATGGTTTGTTGATCGACCAGCCTTATTTTGAAGATTAAGGCTGAAGTATATAATTTCTGCTACACTAGCTCCACCTAACAGAATACGCCCCTCGTCTGCAGTCGTTCAAACAGTCAGATAGTCCCGAGTCGCTCTAAACAAATTTTCATAGTGGCACAGACACAGTGTTTACAGTTTTTGAGAAAATTAAGCTACAAATGTCTTACTTATAGATGTCTCTGCATATTAAGCTTGAAAAGAAGAAAGTATTTTAACACCGCAAAAGTTACAAACTTCTACTTTAAATATTAAATTTAACCTTAAAACAACTCTCTTGCAGACTTTATGGTCTTTATGAAACCTTAGCATTACAAGGTCAAGGTCTTTGGCCTTGTTTCATCATGAACTAACTCCTCTGAGGAGAAACGTTTAAGAGAGCATGTTGAAAAATGGACACAATCTTGGTCTGTTTCCAGTTTATAATAACTTGTCTTCATGAAGTTTAACAAGAATTATCCCAGAGGGAAGCCATGATTTATTTATTTTTTTATTTCCAAACATACTGTTCTAGATGCATCTTGCCTTTTTCTTTAAATTTTCTTGAAATACCTGTACATGCTTTGAAGTCAACTTCAAAGTTCTCTTTAACACACTGAGAAAGATGAGTGGGCCGTGGTCTGCATGAGTATAGATTTGACAGTATAGAAACTGCTGGAAATTTTGAATGTATTTGATAGCATTGGTAGACTGAATCACACAAAAAATACTTCATTACTCATCCAAATGGGAAATAATCAGTCTGAAAAACACATTATCAACAAAAGTAGCCAAAAACTTTATGCTCAGGATGCACTGTTGCTAAGTAACAAATTTTAGCACTGTTGCTATAATTTGTTAAAATGGCAAATTCTGTATTCTGCATAATGTCCCATTGATTGATGATGGCATTAAAGCTGCCTATTATACATGATGGTCAGTCTCGCATAGCTAGACCTTTGACTACAGCAAACAGTCTGGGACGTATTGCAGCTTAAACTGGCCAAGAACTAGCTACTTGGACAGGAAAAAGCTGTCTGACTTAAATGTAAAGTAAAATGTCAATAAGTGCGTTTACATGCACACCAATGCACTGATAAATATCAAAAATCTGCTTATTGAAAAAATCTGAAAATGCAAGGAAAAATAATGTTTACATGAGATTTGAAATCATAGGGTTATTTTCTGCTTTAGGCATCAAAATGTAAACAGGCATGCACACAACACTTGCGCACATTGGATAACCCGACAAGAACGCTGGTAAAGGTGTTTACTTGCAACGTGAAATCGGGGCAATGAGCAAAAATCTACCTGTGTCAATTGTTGAGAGGGATTAAATGCATTTTGCTGACTATACAATCATACATCCCACATTTTCCGAACAGTCAAACATTTGCATCTCCTACCTGACACCCACATTTTATAGAGCTCCTCCTACTCTGAATAAATGTTCATGTAATGCAGTGATGGTATTCCATATAAATTATAATATCTATTCAAAGTGGGGGTCCCCCACCCTACACCCTCTGTGCTTATTTGGGAAACACAGGTTTGAATCTGGCCTCTGTCCTTATCCCATTACTCCTCTCAAATAAAGGCTTGCTTGGCAAAGAGGCTCAAGGCTGGTAACTGGAAGAGTGCCTGTTCAAGCCCCTTAACCTTTTCATGTGTAGGGTCTAAATTCCTCTGCAGTGCCCCTAGAGTGAGTTATTTTTGCACGTGACACTTCACAGCCGGTAGAGGGGGGCAGAGTGTAGATGAGTATTTAAAAATGTAATAATAATAATAATAATAATAATAATAATATATATATATATATATATATATATATATATATATATATATATATATATATATATATATATATATATATATGTGTGTGTGTGAGTGTGTGTGTGTGTGTGTGTGTGTGTGTGTGTGTGTGTTACCGTGGTGCTTTGGTGATAGTTTGGCTGTCTGTTTCAGAAAAAAAAAAGTATTATATGCCTGAAAAGACTGTTTGCTGTTTGTGTGAATGAAAACCGCATCTGCACCTAATCAGCAGACGTGGCTGCGTGCATGGGAAGATCGTGTTTAGATATGATGGCTGTGCATATACAAGCTGTGAACTGTTATTGTGGTACTTTGGTGACAATTTGGCTGTTTGTTAATTAAAATAAACATATTATGTGCTTGAAAAGACTCTTTGAGTAGCTGTTTGTTTGATGAATGACAACCGCTACTAATGTAAACAAATGGCAGCACGCATCGGAGGAAGATCGCATTTGACTGTGCGTATAAGAGCTGTAAACCTTTTATTGTGGTACTTTAGTGACGAGTTGGATGTACAGTATGTTCTGTATATAAAACTTATTTTGGGGTTTAAAAGACTGTATGAGTAACTATTTGAGCGAATATAAATCACAGACGCTTGACCAGCGCAGCTTGTGTTGGTGCGAAAGCCGATCTGAATCTGGCAGCTTGTAACGTAACTGGCTGTTGCAGAAACACATATGTGTGACTACTCTGCGGGGCCCAGTTATTAACAGTGTGACGGTACATATGAAAGGGTTAAGGAGTGAGTGATAAGCCTTTACCATTTTACCGTTGAGCAAGTGATTTAACCAATAAGTGTAATAAGTTGCTTTGAATAAAAGCTGCTAAAGGACTACTTATTATTAATTACAAAGCCTGCATGAAAAAAATAGGCATGCTTTTAAAATGACACAAATGAGAGCTTTTACAGTCGCTAAATATAGTGTACCATTTGATGATGGCAGTCATAAACTTGTCCTGAAGTCTTCAATGGGAAATTTACTAAGAATCAACACTTGTGCCTGCTGATAGCGTTGTTTATTTGCACATGCTGTTTGCATTGTTTTCTGGGACTGATTCATGGCCACTTATAATGCTCTCCTGCATTTGATCCATCAGTTGATAATTACTGTTGCCATGATTAACAGAAACAGTAGGCCTTACAAACATCTCTTTTATAAAATTCAGTTTACCTCCTACTTTCTGTGGGCAGTAATAGTGTAACATTAATTTTGGCAAGCAAATAGTGCAAAGTTTTAGAGCTAAGGCACAATCTATAGTACATACTTTTTATAATACATCATTTACACAGAAAGGAGGCGTGTTCGCACAAACACACTCTCATAACGATACATATATAGTGACTTTTTACCTGTGCCACCAAAACGTCTTCCTTGGTGCGTATCTGAAATGTCAAATTTGAAATGATTTAAATGTTAAAATAATGTCATTTCTTGTAATATTTAATTGTGCGTAGGGGGAGGTTTAGGTGTTCAAAAATATCTATATTTTTTATGTAAATAAATCATTGTGACTACATTTACTTGCCAGTTACATGTTTTATATTGTTTATAATGGTTAGGTTTAGGGTGCGGTTGGGTTAGGGTATCTAAAATAGTGATATGATAGTACAGTGTAATATAACTTAACCATTATATGTATAATTGTACAATGAAGCATATGACAGAATCATCTGAACTGAGGTGAGAATGGAATGACAAAAATGTTTTCATGATGCAGGCAAAAGTTGCTACGGTGACATCTTCGTCATGACACTGCGCTGGTTCGTGGTGAAAAGAATGACTTTATTTTACAGCATAGTGGTATTTCAACAAGTTTGCTTAAACTGGACTTCGGGTGGTTTATGAATAAGATGCAGGGTTTGTGGTGAAATACTGTTGACTGTTCCGTGAATTCGCCCCAGCATAAAAAATAAAAAAACATACACATTATGCAGTCATCCCCTACTTTGTCTTCTCAAGTTATTTGATTAGTCTGTGACAGCTTCATAATACAATATTACCACTAGCATACACACACACACACTCACTTACATTACTTGTTTTCGAGACAAGATCTCTTATTACTAACCCTGTTGTGCCCCGTTTGCCTGTGTTGCTTTCAATAATTTTCATCTGCCTCTTTGCAAATTCACTTAATGTGAACACCATGAAATGTGACATGTGAGGAATGGCCTCACAGGGCTGATACCTATTTCCAACACCACAGGCCCTTTTATCACATATTATGCTGTAAATGCTTGGGGCACATATGAATGCCTCAAAGGCAGTGTTACAGTATTTCCATATGTTTACTAGAGTATGACTGTGACCTAAATAATGTACTTTGTTTACACTCTGTAGGGAATGTTTTAGTATTAGGGTCAAAAACGGAGTGACCTAAGATACAGTACCTTGAGGGACCATTTGAAATGCCTCTGAGGGTAATAAACTCTCTCTACATATACTGTATATATATATATATATATATATATACACACACACAGTATATATATATATATATATATATATATATACACACACACACACCGATCAGCCACAACATTAAAACCACCTGCCTAATATTGTGAAGGTCCTCCTCGTGACGCCGAAACAGCACCAACCCGCATCTCAGAATAGCATTCTCAGTTGATATTCTTCTCACCACAATTGTACAGACCGGTTATCTGAGTTTACCATAGACTTTGTCAGTTCGAACCAGTCTGGCCATTCTCTGTTGACATCTCTCATCAACAAGGCGTTTCCGTCCACTGAACTGCCGCTCACTGGATGTTTTTTGCTTTTGGCACCATTCGGAGTCAAATCTAGAGACTGTTGTGCGTGAAAATCCCAGGAGATCAGCAGTTACAGAAATACTCAAATCAGCCCATCTGTCACCAACAATCATGCCACGCTCCAAATCACTGAGATCACATTTTTTGCCCATTCTGATGGTTGATGTGAACATTAACTGAAGCTCCTGACCGTATCTGCATGATTTTATGCACTGCACTGCTGCCACACGATTGGCTGATTAGGTGGGGCCGCCGTGGATCGACTTGATGGTCCAGCATATCCGACAGATGCTCAATCCGATTGAGATCTGGGGAATTTGGAGGCCAGGGCAACACCTTGAACTATTAATCATGTTCCTCAAACCATTCCTGAACAATGTGTGCAGTGTGGCAGAGTGCATTATCCTGCTGAAAGAGGCCACTGATATCAGGGAATACCATTGCCATGAAGCGGTGTACCTGGTCTGCAGCGATGTTTAGGTAGTTGGCACATGCCAAATTGACATCCACATGAATGGCCGGACCCAGGGTTTCCCAGCAGGACATTGCCCAGAGCATTACACTCCCTGCATCGGCTTGTCGTCTTCCCACAGTACATCCTGGTGCCATCACTTCCCCAGGTGAACGGCGCACACATACACGGGATGTAAAAGAAAACGGGACTCATCGGAACAGGCGACCTTCTTTGACTGCTCCAAGGTCCAGTGCCGATGCTCACGTGCCCATTGTAGGCACTTTCAATGGTGGACAGGGGTTATCATGGGCACTCTGACCGGTCTGCGGATACACATCCCATACGCAGCAGGGTGCGATGCACTGGGTGTTGTTACACATTCCTCCCGTAATATCATTACAATTTTCTGTGACTTGTGCGCCACAGTAGACCTTCTGTCAGTTCGGACCAGACGGGATAGCATTCGTTGCCCTCGCTCATTGATGAGCCTTGGGCACCCAACACCCTGTTGCCGGTTTGTGGTTTGTCCTCAGACCACTACTTGCAGGTACTCACCACTGCTGACTGGGAGCACCCCACGAGCCTTGCCATTTCAGAGATGCTCTGACCCAGTCTGTCGTCTGGCCATAACAACGTGGCCCTTGTCAAATTTGCTCAGGTCTTTACTCCTGCCCATTTCTTCTGCATTCAACACGCTGACTACGAGAACTGATTGTTTGCTTGCCATCTAATCTACCCAGACCTTGACATGTTATCCAACACATTATTCACTTCACCTCTGAGTGGTCATAATGTTTTGGCTCATCAGTGTGTATACTGAAATGCTCAAATATTCAGTGTGTTATAGTATGTGAACAATCCCTTATTTGTTATACCTCTTTTATAGAGGTCAGTTCTTTTACAGTGAAGCCCTCCTTATCCCTTTTGTCTGTTATACTACAAGTAATGTCAAGTTTATGCTTCAAAGAGCTTGAATATTTTACAGTATTTGCAGAGGCATTAACTGATGATCTCTCAAAAGATCTTTCTGTAACAGTCCGTTAACGGAGTGTTAAAAAGTGTTTGGAACTTGGGAATGTGACTTTGGGAAATGCTGGCAGAATAACACACCATAAAATCCTCTCCCCCACTGCGATGTAACCCCTGTATGCACTGTAGAGAGTAATTGAGGGTCCTTGTAACCCAGGTCATGACTGCTGTTTTCCCTGTGTAGTACATCCTCTGCTTGAGAGTTCACACAGAGGTTTTCAGAGTCACACGTGTTAAACAAACATGGGTTTTTACCCTTGACAGACAAAGTACATTTATAACAGACAACATTAAAGGGAAGAACTGAGTTGTTTCTCATTATTTAGCTCTCAAAACCACACAAAAACAGTCAAAGGTTTTTCAATGATTGTCATCCAATTTTGTTAATGCGTCAAACTATGTGTGTGTATATATATACATATATATATATATATATATACAGTTGAAGTCAGAAATTTACATACACTTAGTTACATGTATGGCATATATCAATTTCAACAGTACAAAGTTACACATTACTGTCTGTGGGATATTGATTGAAAGAGATTGGACAGGATTCACATTTACGCTTTTACTGTTGGTCTGTCAACAAATTACATTACAATGCCATTGCGATACAGAAAAGAAAAATGCGATGCATTCATGAGATGCAATTAATCAATTCAGGACATATTAACAAAAAATTCTAATAGAAATGAATAGGAAATATGTTTGACAGATTATGACAACTGGTTCAGCCATTTTGCATTTAATGACTTATGCAATGAACTAATGCCTAGATGTTTTGGGGGGTAAGACTATTCAACAGAGAACCAGAATAATATATTTTGATCAACATGACATAAGAAATTGATAATGTAGTAAACATCAGACAATTGTACATAATCAATTGCATGAATGTACTAAAGAATTGGCAGTTTGTTCAAAAGAATGAGAAGTTGCTTTTATGATGTGCACAAGTGACTAGATGATGTGGAGGTTGAACAAGTAGTTTTGAGAATTTCAACTGTGATCTGAGAAATGTACCAAAGTGACTGTAAACTCAGTTTTTCACAAGTCCTGAAATGTAATCGTAGAAAACATTGCCTGTCTTAGGTCAGTTAGGATCACTACTTATTTTAAGAATGTGAAATGTCAGAATAATCGTAGAGAGAATGATTTATTTCAGCTTTTATTTCTTTCATCACATTCCCAGTGGGTAAGAAGTTTACATACACTTTGTTATTATTTGGTAGCATTGCCTTTAAATTGTTTAACTTGGTTCAAATGTTTTGGGGAGCCTTCCACAAGCTTCTCACAATAAGTTGCTGGAATTTTGGCCCATTCCTCCAGACAGAACTGATGTAACTGAGTCAGGTTTGTAGGCCTCCTTGCTCGCACACGCTTTTTCAGTTCTGCCCACAAATTTTCTAACGGATTGAGGTCGGGACTTTGTGATGGCCACTCCAATACCTTGAATTTGTTGTCCTTAAGCCATTTTGCCACAACTTTGAAGGTTTGCTTGGGGTCATTGTCCATTTGGAAGATCCATTTGCGACCGAGATGTCTTGAAATGTTGCTTCAATATATCCACATAAGTTCCTTCCTCATGATGCCATCTATTTTGTGAAGTGCACTAGTCCCTCTTGCAGCAAAGCACCCCCACAACTTGATGCTGCCACATCCTATGCTTCACGGTTGGGATGGTGTTCTTCGGCTTGCAAGCCTCACCCTTTTTCCTCCAAACATACCGATGGTCATTATGGCCAAAAAGTTCAATTTTTGTTTCATCAGACCAGAACAAATTTCTCCAAAAAGTGAGATCTTTGTCCCCATGTGCACTTGCAAACTGTAGTCTGGCTTTTTTATGGCGGTTTTTGGAGCATTGGCTTCTTCTTTCCGGAGCAGCCTTTCAGGTAATGTTAATATAGGACTCATATTATGTGGATATAGATACTTGTCTACCTGTTTCCTCCAGCATCTTCACAAGGTCCTTTGCTGTTGTTCTGGGATTGATTTGCACTTTTCACACCAAACTATGTTCATCTCTAGGAGACAGAATGCATCTCCTTCCTGAGTGGTATGATGGCTGCGTGGTCCCATGGTGTTTATAATTGCATACTATTGTTTGTACAGATGAACGTGGTACCGTAAGGCATTTGGAAATTGCACCCAAGGATGAACCAGACTTGTGGAGGTCCACAATTTATTTTATTTTTTTCTGAGCTCTTGGCTGATTTCTTTAGATTTTCCCATGACGTCAAGCAAAGAGGCACTGAGTTTGAAGGTAGGCCTTAAAATACATCCACAGGTATGCCTCCAATTGACTCCAATTAGTCTATCAGATGCTAATTGGCTAATTGCCTAAAGGCTTGACATAATTTTCTGGAATTCAAACTGCTTAAAGGCACAGTTAACCTAGTGAATGTAAACTTCTGACCTACTGGATTTGTGATATAGTCAATTAAAAGTGAAACAATCTGTCTGTAAACAATTGTTGGATAAATTACTCGTGTCATGCACAAAGTAGATGTCCTAATCGACTTGCCAAAACTGTAGTTTGCTGATATGAAATCTGTCAAGTGGTGAAAAAATTAGTTTTAATGACTTCAACCAAAGTGTATGTAAACTTCTGACTCCAACTGTATGTGTGTGTGTGTGTGTGTGTGTGTGTGTGTGTGTGTGTATACACAGTACATGGACTTTTACATAAGCTACAATTAAAATATGTATGAATTTCATTGCATTAGATTTCATGAATCCTAAAATTACCTTGGCTCATTCAAAATTTTTGTCAAAATAGAGAAAAGTAAATTTAGTTCTGAAAAGGTCTAGCATAATTTGTTTATAGATTCCACTAGATATTTTGTTAACTAATGCAATGAAATTCATAACTTTTAAGTGTGACTGAAGTACTCAAATGCTTTTTGGGGTCACTCTGTAACATACATAAAATGCAAATGCTTAGTCGCCCCATGAGTTTAATCATTATGCTAAAGTCACGTTAAACTTTATCATATATCGTAAGGGAGTTCCTCCGTTTAGTTTGGCTTATTTCCATTGTCAGTGTTCAAAGACTACATTGTATTTTGAGTCTGTAAAGCCTTTGACGGTCTTAAAGACTTCTTATAACACACAACCTTAAATAAGACAG
Source organism: Myxocyprinus asiaticus (assembly GCF_019703515.2). NCBI lineage: Eukaryota > Metazoa > Chordata > Actinopteri > Cypriniformes > Catostomidae > Myxocyprinus > Myxocyprinus asiaticus. The sequence continues at coordinate 21,214,444 of NC_059352.1, forward strand.
AAGAGGCAGAAATATGCCTGTTTTCTCCATGTTCATATAGAGGACACTCCCACTCTAGTGCTGTGAGGAGAGTTTTGTTTGGCTGGTGATGAAGACTTTTCCTGGCTTCTTAAAGCATCCAGCAGAGATCCAAAGTCACTTTAGTTCCAGCCTTAAAGTCGTAAAGCTGTATTTATATAATTATACAATGTATTGTTTAGTTCAAAATAGAATATATTCTAGTGGCACAATGAATATTATCATAGTGATTGCATACATAGAAATGTATTGTATATATAATACAATTTCTCAATTTGGAACTTGAAAAAAAAATAGGGAAAAAATCATACAGGTTTGGAATGACATGAATTTTCATTTTAGTGTAAACGATTCCTTTAATTACGTGCACTTCCTGTACTGTTGGTGTTACATAACCCATCATGAATCATGTGTGGAGACTTTTGAAAGAACCAGGACAGGCATATGCAGCCAAAAACAAATGAGTAATCTTACACTTTTTTCCCTATTATATTAAACACCATTTTAGTCTGCATAGATCATTAAAAGACCATGGATGGCTTTACTGAATAATGGAAATTTCAAAGAATGTGTCAGGAATGAGGACCCAAAAGCAGGAATGAGGCAAAATAAATATTTATTAACTAAACAATAAAAACAGGGAAGATAAAACACTCACAAGGGAGAAAAGAACTGGTGAGGAAAAACAAAGAACTGAAAAACAAGATGACAAACCAGACTGGAGGCTGAGCAAACAAAACACAGACTAAACATGGGAAACAAAACAATCTGACAAACACAAGAGGAAAGGGAGCGCAATATATACAGGTAGGGCACATGAGGAACAGGTGAAGACAATTTACATAACAAGGACTAGACTAGAGTTCAGGCCAGAGGAAACGAGTGGGCGGAGTTGGGAAAACACAGACTCAGCCACATGGACATACACACCACAAACACACACAGACAGACAGAAAACAGACAGGGACCAACGGACAGATGGAGCAGGATCATGACAGGAAGTAGGGATATGATATTGAGTTTTGTATGTATCCTGACATATTTCATATTGAGCTTCATATGCAATTGTGTTGGTCATTGGTTCTCTTGGGAGTACACTGATTAAAGTTTGCTATTATGTTGAATTAAAAAAGTATCACAGTTTAGAACATGTATCTTGTATATTAATCAGCCAGTTTATATAGTTCATAGTAGCATTGTCAAAAGTACCGATACTTCGGTACCAAGTCGATACTAAAATAAAAAAGATGTAATGAAACCAGTGTTTCTACAGTACCGGTAGTACCGAGCTCCGACTCAATCCGGAACCAGTGCGCAGTATGACTGAAATGCTCACATATTAAAATGCTCACAGGCTTCTTTTGAACATGTGCTCTGTTACTCCTTGTACACTGAAATGGACAATTGATCCAAGTGACGTCCTAGTGTGATTTATTAAACCGCTAAATGCAGCAATCTTACTGTGGAAGAGCTGCGTACTTTAAATAAATCCAACCGCTCATCCACTAGAAACTCTACAGACACTGAGAATCATTCACGTTGTATCAGATGACAGAGCAGAGCACTAATCCGTTGTGAACCATGCAGCACATGTAAAATATATATTTATATAATTAAATCATAGTATCTGCACTTCAGGTCAGCTTTATTTAGATCACATTTAAAACAACAGAGTTGACCAAAGTGCTTCACAGTAATAACATTTTAAACATTTAAAAATTACCACATACACAAACACCAGTAATCTCAAATACAAACACTCCAAAACTGTGTCTTACATTTCATTTGTCAGACTCAAAGGCCAGTGTAAAGAGATGAGATTATCTTCAATGATCACACTGCGCCATGACGCAAACTGTTTATCCGGACAAGCGAAGCATCCGGCAAAAAAAAAACACATTATAATAAAATCACGAACCAAAATAAAATCTAGATGCCTGAAATTGAAGAAATTTAATAAAAATATATTACAACTGTACAGTAAAATGTAATATTCACTGTAATAATAATAATAATATTTCATCAAAATATCACAAGCAAGACAAAACAAATAAACAAATGCAGTGACGTTGAAAAGTTCTGTTTTCACTTGTAAAAAGTTTTAAGAATGAATTGACTAGACACCATTTTGATGATGAAATTAAATTAAACTTTAAAAAATGTTCTGGAAAGTTCTGGAAAAGAATAATAATTATTAAACTATAATATATAAAATAATTATTAAATAATTAAAAATAATTAAACTGGTGTGTTCAATAGCACATTATAATATTAGCATATTTTTGCGGTGGTATCGAAATTGGTATCGAGAATCGTGAAATTATACTGGTATCAGTACCGACTACTGAAATTTTGGTACCATGACAACACTAGTTCATAGTGTGATTGGTTGTGGAGGCAGTGATATTTTGACTGGACAGGTCATTCTTACTGGCACTAAAACACTCTCTGAGGTAATGAGTCAGACACTCCACATCCCCTGGTCATTTTATTTATTTATTTATTATTATTTTACATTTTTTATTTTTTTGCATTTGCATTTGCAAATATACAAAGCAATAAAGTATCTTTTGTTGGTATTTACAATTAAATGTACTTTTTGTGGATCTCAAAATGTAGATATACAGCATTTTAACATTTTAACAAAACACCATTTTACACTGCAAAAAAGTACTATTCTAAATCAGTATCTTTGTCTTGTTTTACACCTGAGATGCCCTATTCATTTGGTAAGATTTAATAAAAAAGTATAATAATTAATAAAAATAAATCAATAAAAAGTAAAACAATCTGACAATGGAACAAAATGCACTTTTATAGTCTCTTATGCAATTTTTTCTTCTCAGTTGAATGTATCATGTTTTAATGATGCTAAATATATTTTTCCAACACTACAATAAGGTTCAATTTGTTAAAATAAGTTAACAACATTAGTTAACATGAACCAACAATGAACAATACTCAATAATTTACTGAACAATTTATTAATCTTGGTAAATGTGAATTTCAACATACTACTTTTTTTAAATTGAAAGTTGTATATGTTAACACTAGTTAAAGCACTATAAACTAACATAAACTAACAATGAACAATTGTATTTTTATTTACTAACATTAACAAAGATAAATAAATGCTGTAAAAAAAAAATATTGTTCATTGTTAGTTCATGATACCTAATGCATTAATATTAACAAATGGATTCTTATTGTAAAGTGTAACCAATATTTTATATAATATTTTACATATAAAGATACGGAAAACCAGGCAAAGTTTAGAATATGATTTTTGCAGTGTACCTGTTTTTGTATTTTCATATAATAATAATATTTATTTAATATAATTTATTAATTTAATTAATTATTTATATAATAATAAATAAATGCACTTTAATCTATGTCTTGGCTAATACTTTTCAAATGCGATTGAAAGTTTGTAATGCTGCATTTTCTGAACTACTGCTTCCTTAAGATGAATCACTTATGTTGCTATCCTTCCTCATTTTGTAAGTCATTTTGGATAAAAGTATTTGCAAAACGAATAAATGTAAATGTATTTGTTACACAGTCCTATGCATTTGCATATTGAATGAATGTAAACAGATGTAAGGATTGAAGAAACTTGGTTTGTTAGCTAGTTTTATTGTGTGTAACTGTGTGTTTGCTCAAAATTACATGTACAAAGCAGACTTTCACAAACAGCTCTGTTGATGGTCAGTCCTTGAAGTAAATCCAGAAAGCATTCATTTTCTCTTTGAACTGTGTGACTTTGTAATTTTTTTCAGCTCTAACCACAATGTCTTGTGAAGTTTTCCAAACATTTTATTCTACTGTTCACATGTCAGTATAATAAATATATAAAATTCCATTATTCTCTGCAGGCAATTATTGCATCTTTATTGACCAAATTAAAAGTATGCCCTCAATAAAAAAAAGAAGAAAAAAACAAAAAAGGCAGAGGCTAAGTGTAAATAACAACCAAAAGCATCTTCTTCGCACTAAGTGCAAATAATGTTATATGCTATTTTCACCCCGGTGTAAATAGTGGCAGACACTATTTACACCCCTAATTAAATTAGAGCCCAACCGATGTGGGATTTTTGAGACGATATTTTAGAGGGGTAAAATTCACCAACTGTCGATATGGTGGCCAATATAGTTAATTTTTGAGCTGGAATGAAAACAGACCTTTTCTATGTGGATTGTGCACCGATATTTTTATCAAACAACTATTTGACATTATTATTATACATTGTCAACCAATTCTAGAAACGAATACTGAAATAATAAAGAATAAATAAAAATACAATAAATAGCTAAATAAACATCAGTATTGTATGTTCAGTATCAGTCAGTTGCTTACCATTTAAATAAAGAATAAATTAAAATTATAGCTAAATAAAAATCAGTACTGTATGTTTAGTATCAGTCAGATGCTAACTATTTTAATACTGCCAGTCAGTTAGGGGCAGGTTGTAAAACAAGAAGCATTTACACCTGCCGAGACAAGAGATAAACAGCGGCAGCAGTGTTACACCATATTCTGCTATACAAGTTCAGGGGAAACTTTCAACGGTGGAAAAACAGACATTTGAATATTACATTTTGTAAATGCAACGACAGGAATTGTTCGGTTGAAGGGGTACCAAACGGTGAATCCTGAACAAAAAAGTTTGGTGAATACATGTTTACAATTAGCTTCCACTCAGCTGACAAGGTATGAAAGTAGCTATGTGGTTAGCTAGTTAGCAATAAGCTCGTCATGGAGAGTAAAAGATGGACTTTATTTACTTTCCAGCACTGCGTCTCAACAACTAGGTAACACTGTAGCATGAAGTCAACACTCAACAGACACAATCCACCACCGCACCACTGTCTGTTGAGCTGCAAAAAGATGCTTTAATGCTTACCTTTCAACCTGCTACTGCAACTGACAAACTATAGCTGGCTAACATAGCAAGCAGATGTGATAAACATGAGTGACAGGGTTAACGTTATATTAGTTATATTGAAAAGGGAAAATGATGGGGTCATTGTTTAATAACTTTCCAGTATGTATTTCACAAACTAGTTAACAACTTACCGTGAAAACACCGCTTAACTCCGCACCGCTCAACTCCGCACCGTCACCAGAACCACCGTCAGCTCAGCTCTGTAAACAATGGAGTCGGAGCGCACTCTGCTGGACAAACTACCTTATAACACCAACTCTAAATCACCCCAAGCATTGTTTTCTGAATTATATGTTCTGAAAAAAAAGTTTTCATATCTGCACATATCGGAAAACATATACCGATACCGATATATCTGTGAAAGGCTAATATCAGTTGACCGATAAATCGGTTGGGCACTAAATTAAATACTAACAGTATAGGGGCATCACTGCAGTGTGTTTATTGTGTGTATTTGGAGTCCCACGGACACCCTACACCATCCCCTAACCCTAACCTTCCCTTAAAAAAGTTAACCATGGTTTTACTACAGTAACCATAGTATCACCATGGTATTTTGTGGTTAAATCATAGTAACCACAAAATTAAACGTGGTTATAATATTAACAGCATATTACTGTAGTATTCCCACAGTTAATTGCGATAAAACTGTGGCTTTCGCAAAAAAAAAAAAAAAAATATATATATATATATATATATATATATATATATATATATATATATATATATATATATATATATATATATATACATATATATATATATATATATATATATATATATATATATATATATATATATATATATATATATATATATATATATATATATATATATATATATATATTTCTATAATAAACCCATGGTTAATTTTACCCAGATCAAATCTGATCTTTACCATGACCAAATTATTGCGAGGAAATCAAACTTTATATTCGTTTTTATTTATTATTATAAGTACTATTAAAGAAAATAGTAAGAGTGGAGACAGGAAACAGGATGGGAAAAAGTGGGACAAAAGGAGGAATCGAACCCAGGATGTCTGCACAAAAAAAAAGCACATTCACACCATCGTTACACTCCGCGACACTGGGGGCACAATTTGTGTGTTCCTACTACACTATCGGAGTGCAAATAGCCGCACTGTGAGCCAGGTGCTATTAACATCTAGTGCAAATCACTGTGATAAAAAATGGTTTCCCCATTAAACTTGTCATGGCTGGGCACCTTGGTGTGACAGGAGAATATAAACTGAACGAAAGGATGAAGACCAGCCACTGAAATGCAGTCATGCTAGCCAATATGTGAAATATGAGGTGGATATGAGATTATTAGCTTTTTGCATTTTGACATAAGACACTCATTTTTGAGGTGTGGGTGGTAGATGTTATTTGGACAGAATGAGCATGTGTTGAAAAGCTCAACATTGTGCCTGGAAGACTGTTGGCTTAAAACTTCCCTTGGAATTATCCTTAGTTTTACCACTGCTAGTATGCCCTTGAGTCTAGGCTGATTTCTTGCCTGCTCAAGGGGTGCTGGAGTATACATTATTCCTCTTACTGAAGCTTAGAGGAATTCTTAGATAGCCCTGTTGAAATGAAAGCTTGAGTTTTCTAACCCTAACCCTGTGTCTCATTCTTCAGGAATGAATGCCCCATCTCCATCTTTGCAGCTTTGGAAGATGGTCTTTCCGCTCCTTATCCTCCTTTACCTAATAGGAGCAGTCAAGTCTCAAGTAAATCCAGGTAAATATGTTTTTTTCTTTGATAAAATATGATAAAGATAACATATTGATGTATGTAATTGCGTTGAAGATACAGCGCAATTAAACAAGCTGTAACCAATGTAGGCCTACTACTTTTGTAGTAAAAGTTACTTTCACGCTTTTAAGAGCCCTTCAAAAAAAAAAACAATTGTCACTGTTAAACATCCCTGCTGAAGAAAAAAAAATGCATAGGTGATCACCAGTATACAATGGCAAGAAAAAGTATGTGAACCCTTCAGAATTACTTGCATTTATTCATAATTTTGTCTTAAAATCTGAGTTGATCTTCATCTAAGTTAGAATAATGAAGAAACACAATCTATTTTAAATAACAACACACCAATTATTATATTGTTCTTGTACATATGGAATACATCATTCAAACATTCACAGTGTAGGTTGGGAAAAGTATTTGAACCCCTAGGCTAATGACATCAACAAAAGCTAATTTAGAGTTAGGAGCTGGCAAACCTGGCATCCAATTAATGAAACGAGATTGAAGGTGTGGGTTAGAGCTACTTTGACTTGTAAAAAGCACTCAAACATGTTGAGTTTTCTATTCACATCAAGCATCTGCTGATGTGGACCATGACTCCCAAAAAAGAGATCTCGGAAGAGCAACGATCAAGAATTGTTGCTTTGCATAAAGCAGGAAAGGGTTACAAAGTTAACTAAAATAACTTAGATATTCATCTGTCCACAGTTAGACAAACTGTCTATAAATTGAGACGATTTAGTACTGTGGCTACTCTCCCTAGAAGTGGCCATCCAGCCAAAATGACTCAAAGGGCACACTGCAGAATGATCAATAAGGTAAAAAAGAACAATAGAGTGACAGCTAAAGACTTGAAGGAATCATTGGAACTGGTTAACATCTCTGTTCATAAGTCCGCTGCTTTGCTGCTTAGGGGCCTGGAAGGCTTGCCATCATCGAGGGAAAAATGAATTTCCAAATTTATCAAGATATCTTACAAGATAATGTCAGGTTGGCTGTGCGCCAGCTGAAGCTCAGTAGAAGTTGGGTGATGCAGCAGAAAAATTACACTAAATATCAAAGTAAATCCACTACAGAATGGCTTAAAAAAAAAAAAAAATCCACCTTTTGAAGTGGCCCAGTCAGAGCTCAGACCTTAACCCAATAGAGATGCTGTGGAATGACCTCAGCGGAGCCGTTCACACAAGACATCCTAAGAATATGGCTGAGCTGAAGCAGTTCTGTAAGGAAGAGTGGTCCAAAATTCCTTCTGGATGTTGTGCAGGTCTAATCCACAGCTACCAGAAATGCTTGGTTGAGGTTATTGCTGTCAAAGGAGGATCGACCAGTTATTAAATCCAAGGGTTCACTTACCTTTTCCACAGCACTGTGAATGTTTAATGGGTTGTGTTCAATAATTACATGAAAGATTAAAATTGTTTGTGTGGTGTTAGCTTAAGCACATCGTGTTTGTCTATACTTGTGAGTTTGATGATGATGAGATCACATTTTACGACAAATTAATGCAGAAAAGCAGCTAATTCCAAAGGGTTCACATACTTTTTTTTTTGCCACTGTATGTTGTCCACCATCTAGACCAGCACCAAACCAGCACTAACCAACATAAACCAGCCTAGACTAGCAGGGGATTTGCAAGCTGATTAAACTGTTTTTTTTTTGTTTGTTTGTTTTTTTTGCAGGGATCTACTATAATATAATGAAATACTTGCGGTCTATAAGTAAGAATACATGGCTACTTTCGAATGGCTGTTAATGGAGAAAGATGCTTTTTGGCAGCAGAATTGTGTAGTTATGGCATCTACTAGCAGGGGCTAATTGGACCATGCTTACCAGCCAAACCTTTATCCCTTGGGCTAATTTCAAAACCATATTCGAAAATATATGAGACGAGTCACCATGGAAATCAGTTTTTGTTGTGCCACAACTAACAGCCAGCCTGTGGTAACAGTCTCAGATTTTATTGTTCAGGAGTTTCAGTTTTTATAAAGGTCAGTGAGTATGCTGCAAGTTGCATTGTTATTCTTTACTAGTTGGTTTGTAACTCAAAGCAGCAGTAGTTCAAATCAAACGTTTTCTGAAGTAGAGCAACAGCATGAGAACTTGGACTGAATAAGGACTGGAAGATGGCCAGTCTTAATTTCATGGTGCCTTCTCTTTTATCTGTCTTTCAACTCTAGCTCTTTCACGCTAGCATGGGTGGATTGTGGGGAGGAAAGTGTGATGTCAATGTGAGGTTCAATTATATTTTACAAGGAAACCAGAAGCCAGCTCATGGTGACCAGCCATACAGTAGATGCTAAAGCATAGAGAAAACTCTCAGTCTGGAAAGCAGCTAATACCACCATGGCTAGAGGCAATTTCATCTGGGATCCCCCAGGATGAAAACCACAATATGTTCTTGTACAATATCAGGCTATGTTGCTTTAAGAAGCAGATGACTTTGATTATCCAAGGTGACGCTGCTTCCTTCCTGATCATATGTCAGTTTCTCTGCAATATTTCAGTAAATAAAGGCCTTATAGCCTAAAACTGTACATCTGGAGTTGTGGTGGTGTGTTCAAGACTTCAGCAGCATGCTAGTGTAAAAAGGCAAGGAATGCTGCTTAATGTTCTTTAATGGCTGTGTTTACAGCCATGTTGTGCTTTAATATATCTGAAAGGAGGATCCCAGTCCATCCAGATTGTTTAATTGTCACTGTGCATTGTCAAACTACAAAGTAATGTGCATACTGTATGTAAAATGCTTTGTTAAAAAAGTGTGGAGACCTAGACCAATACCAGACCCCCTAAGACCCAGACCAAGACTAAACCCCTCAAGACCCAGATCCAGACCAAGACCTATCCCCAAGACCCAGACCAAGACCTGTCAGTCCAAGAACCAGGCAGTAAATGTTAATGAACCAAGATGCTGAATTTATATTTGAAGAATCCTCTTTAAAGTTTTTACATACAAATTTTGCCACTGCTGGCTCTGACATTTCAGACAGCTAAGTATATAGAAAAAACAGTCCAGTTTTACAAGATGCCTTTGTAAACCAAATGCCTAGCTATATAAATAATACAACTAAAGTGAAGGGAATTGAATGATTTAGTGGAAAGTCTAGAAGATGTAGCTCCTAGGCTGTCCACCACAGTAGAGGTCTGCATGGCATTGGTCTGATGTTCACTGCATGTACAACCATTCCTTTTATTCCCCCACCACCCCACCCCCCAGGTGTCACAAAGCTGTTTATTCTTCTACCATAATAAAAGTAAATAAAAAGTGTCATATATGGCTCTTTATTGCAGGCACCATTTTTTAAAAGAAAAAAACCCCTAAAGGAATGCTAATAGATTGTGAATGAGTTAATACAATTTCATTTTATCCAATAGGATCTTAATGTACTCTAACTGGATACTTATCTGATTCCTTTAGGATTGGTTCAAAATTATGAAAAATTCCTTCAAGATTTTTAGCATCATAAATTAACTCTCAAAACACAGATGGCTGCTTCACATGTTAACATTAAATGCCAAATTCATCTTTGCTAATCAAAGTTAAATCGAGAGATGGAAACTTAATTTAAAAAACTATTGTTGTAAAATTAAACTATTAAAACAACTATGCATAAACAGAATGTTCTTCACTGACAATAATGCAGACCATTTCTGATCGAAATAATGAAAGACAATTTTTTCAAAATGACAGACGTCTGTTGAGCGCATGAATGCAACAGCCAATCAGAGGTGTTTAAGTCATCAGCTCAGCGTGCGCTCACAGACTGAGTTCTGCTGCTGTGCTCTCGTGAATGATCTCATTATAAACTACAATGTGTAGAAATGATGTAAATAAAAAAATTATTCTGCAGTGTAGACAGTTTCATTGATTATAACGGGAGTTTTTGCGAGAGTGCAGAACTCAGACAATGAGTTCACGCTGAACTGAAGTTCTCACTTTCTGTATATAATTTAATCACAATTTGAATAACAGTTGTTTTTCATGCTGTAATAGGAACAATGTGAAATTAAACTTTTAGTCACTGACTTTATTTACTGATGCATAGAACAGCAATTAACTAATTCAGGAACACAGTTCTCAGCTTGTTTGGGAAGTGGAGCTAAATAAATAATACAGCATGCAATAAATTTATATTAATCAATGTTATTAATAGCAATTACAATATCAAGGGAAATAATCTTCAGTTATGATTTTAGTAATAATCCTGCAGCCCTATTCCCACCAACAACTCATAAGAATACCATCCACTCCCGCTTACAACTCCTGCAATGTAACAAGCTTATTGGGTCCCGCAAGTAAAGTCATGGCCTCTACATGGCAGTTATAACCATAGATCACTAATAATTACTTTGTGTTAGATGATAGTTCTTGCACTTTCATTCATGTGATGAGCAAGACAGTACTTGTCGAAGCATGTGTGATGGCACAGAGGCAGAAGTACTTGAAAATTCTCAGGTGAAGATGCCACGCCTACTAGAGGTTGAAATAATTATTACATTTAGTGCACTGGTAATACACTGCGGTCTTGACTAAGACCATAAGCCGAGACCCAGATCCAGACCAAGACTTTAGTTATTGAGACCCAGACCAAGACACTGAGTAACGAGACCCAGATCCAGACCAAGACTGCGTTTATATGGTTTCAAGAAATCTTGAGACCATGACCACAAGATCAAGATTCCAACTCTGGTCAGAAATGTTTCAAGGTCTTTAGATGGCTTGTGGCAGACTGATTTCATAGTGAAATCAGAAACAGTAGGTTTTTCTTTAGCTAAAACTGATATGTGCTTACTGAAATTCAAAATATTGCCTCCAGTGGCCAAAGCTGTAAGTGTTGTTGGGCATATGGACAAATGTAAGCTCCAGTTTCTAGGTGAAATGTCCACAGAGGAGTGTCAAAAGCGAGTTGTGAATTGTGTTGTTTTCAGCTGTACAGGCTCTAATACTTTGAAAATGAATGCATATTTTCATGAAATGTAATGTTAAAGTGAAAAATGCAACCTCAGAATCACGCTCGTCCCTGATTATGTAAATGCATGACATCCTGGTTTCAGCACTGGATTTAATCCTGGGTCTCCCACGCTGCTGATGCAACACACTTCCAGTTGCACCACAGGGGAAGGTAAACATGCAGGAGCTGATGCAAAAATGTCTGATTGGGGATGGCGCTTGTGGGTGATTCAGCATATTGTGGCTGAGCCTAAGATTCCAGAACTCTCAGAATCAACATGCCGACCTCCCATGTGAACATGTTTGTGGTGTAGGTAAAAAATTATAGAATTATACTCGGCTGTTATTTTGCTGCCTGAATGTTCTAGATTGGTACTTTCCAGGACTATGAGTTGAGAGACAAGTGTCAGAAGGTACCATTTCATATATAATATTCTGAGGCTAACTTCATGGGCCATGTCTGCATGAAGGATCTCTGCTGACCATTCTATATTCAGCTTACACACACACTCACAGGTTTACTTAGCCATCTAACTGTAAATGAGGACAATGTATGATTTTTGACTTCTATTGTTGTTAAATTAAAGCTGATGAGTCTAATTGTTTGATGTTAAAATTCTTTCTCGTATCCCAGATTAATATGCTGAGACAACTATAAGTAGGCCAATTGTAGGTTGATTTGACCTAATAGATTAACACTGTTACTACGTTTACATATACACAAGAAACCGGCTTATTGCGGGAAAGTGGCATTCCCATTTACATGCATTGTATAAGCAGCATACTCTTTACAAGCAGCTTTCTCTACAGCAACTTAATTTATCCGCGACACTTGTGTAAATAACAAACGTGGCATCCGAGGAAGACTTTGATATTTTATCCTCCATTGCTTTGCTTTATTTCCAGATATTCCAGAGTTGTTGCCGTTTTTGTTCCATTAACATTCCATCGTGACCTGCAGCGGAATTGCACTGCTATAGTGAGGTTTCTCTATTACATAAAACTTTGAGATTCTGCCAATGTATAAGCACATATACACGGACATGAGGAACCATCAATATTTTACATTGGTGTGTATAAATGGGTATAGTTTAAAGTGTATGCGCTTTTCCCACTGTACTCCCAGATATGTTGAATTCTTTCTACTGGGTTGACCTGTTGTTGGGCTCTATCCTATGACGTTTGTTCTCCAGTCTGTTCCACGCACATGCGCACTCATCAAAAACCTGTTAGAACGCCGCTTATGCATTTACATGGCCACATTAAGCCACGTTCTCCGGAAGAAACCGTGGTGTGTTAAACTGCTTTCTCTTAATCACTTAAGCGGCATAAGGAAAACAGCGATCTGGTTTACATGATGTTTCAGAATGCCGCTTTCTGCAAAAACCCTGGAATAAACTGTTTTCTTAAGTGCATATTAAAGTAGTCTGTGACTCTTTGGCACTATAATGACATTGCTCTGTTAGTCTGAGCCACCCATCCATCCTGAAACTACAATGCTGGCTCGGAGTTTGGGATGGGACTCTCTGTTTGTACAATCAACAGTAGACAGAGAGAGTTTTCTGAAATAGTTTTGTGACACTAGTGGCGTAGATATAGCACATTTCAGCTTTAAACTAATTATAATCTAAAATTTCAGATGTAGCTGACTTTTGGGACATTTTACAGCATTTAGCTTGGGGAAAAAACATAAATACACATTTTTTGTACTTGCTTGTTATGATTATTGAGGGTGGGCTACCTCCCCCCGGAATCTACACCCCCGCTTCCCATAAAGGTCTACAGGGGTCCCCTCTATGATACCATTTCCTGTTTTATGGTTATCTGTTATTTTGTTCTTGGTCTACACCTATGTAAACTAATATTTAATTATATTTGTTTCAGGTTTGTCATGTCATGGTGAAAATAAATATGGTGACATGCATTCATTACCACCCATGCTTTTCTTTTATGTGTCTGCTTTTTATTATTACCATGCTCTAAAGCTGAGCACAATACACCACTATAGGTGCCTTGGCAATACATTATGGTATCCCATAATTGATGATACTCATATATTTTTGCTTCTCATCACACACTTTGACAGGCTGGTTGTGGTTAAAAAGGAAAGAAGAACACCATGCTAAAGGGGTGCTGAAATGTAACGGCAACCTCATTGAACTGCATGTGAGAGCTCTGAAAGGATGAAACCTTGCTTTGAGTTTATTATTGAGTGTAGCAGAAGAACAATCCATTGAATACAATGGATTCAACAATCAGACTGGAGTCTGTGGCTTATACATACCAGACATTTTGACAACAGGAGAGTAAATTTAATCAGCTTCTACAGAGGTTCTGTGTGAGTGTGTTTTTCAGATATTTGTTTCTGGAGCTCATAAGTCACGGCAGCAATCTTTCTCACGTTTACAATTTGATAGTTTTGGTGTTAGGTGAATCGACCTAAGCAGGAAACTGTGTGTTTTTTGCGACAAAAGTTAATGACAGTGTTTCAGATAGGAATGAATTTTTGCTTTCCACAAAGGTGGTGAATTTCCGTTCTTTCCTGGAGAGAGAGAGATTCCAATATGCCGTAACCCTTTAAATATCAGTTTTACTCCTTCATATTTCCGCTGGAAAAAAAGAAGAAAAAAAATCCTACTTCTGTAAAAGTGTGTTGGTGAACTCAGCAGCTATAAGATTCCTGCTGCCAACTTTCCTCTGTTTAAAATTCCCAAAGACTGTAGTTATACCATCCTACTCTCTATGCATTTTTCCACTTTGAGTAATAGACTCCTTACTTTTTTTACGGTAAAAAAGAAAGAAAAAATGTAACTGCCACTCCTAACAGTTTACACGTGATTGAATGTGTATATATTAGTATATGTGTTTGTGTGTGTGTGCAAGATTTTAGAGCCTGCAGTTAGACAGCAAACATGGTGGAACAAACGTGCTATTCACAAGGTTTAAAATGGAAAAAAACTAGTTTGGTTAGAGGGGGAAATAAGTGCCGCTTGGACCAATGAATTACTGCACAAGTCTAGAGTGGCCAATAAGAGAAAGAGAGTAAGAAGGACGAAAAGCTACCATCCCTCTTCACACAACACTAGTATTTTTCCACCTTTCTGAAGTGAGAGATATTTTAAGACTCTGTAACTGTAAGTTATTATTGAGTATACACTCTCATATGTAGCATATCAATTTACTAACCTGTCTTGAGTTAGGCTTATAAGAAATGACATCAGTTCTCTGACTACTTTTCCTTGTGGCTTCATGAGACCATATGTCAACACACACATAGTTGGCCTTGTGTCTGCAACTAAACTGTACGGGGCATTTGCAAGACATGTGTGATTCCTTTATCTATGTGGCACTCTTGTGTCAACTGTCTAACACTACTTTGCTTGCATTCTCAAAGTTAAGAAAACTGCCTTGAATTAAAACACAAAGACACCTTTTCTCTTTGTGTGTACCTACAGATGTCTATGCATCTGTAGTTGAATATGAGTGCATATGTATGTTAAAGAGACAGTCAGAAAGAAAAAGACAGAGAGAGAGAGAAAGATGGGGGAGGAGGATGCTGTTCTGTTACATCTGGAAGAGCTTTTTGTTGGGGGATTCGGCTCATTTTGGATTATATCAGCTTGTCATTGCCAAATCCAAGCCTCTGAGGTTTCCCCCATCTTGACTTTTAAGCAAACATTTGGAGGAGAGACAGAAAAAAAAAATGAAAAGGGAGACAAAAAGTCCTTCACCACTATCCTTGCAATTGCTGGCAGGATCACAAAGACTATTTTGTTGAAATGGAGGGGCCACTTCTTTTACATGTCCAGACCTTTACACAAACATTCAGATAGATAGACTAAGACAGATTATTCTTATTCTTATATATGTATGTATGTATGTATATATATATATATATGTTATATTTGTTGTATGTAACAAAATAAAATATATAAAAAGTTATATTAAAATGAAGTGATGTTAATGTTGAAAAGTAATTCAAAATAACTAAAATGTTTTTTTGTTTTTTTTTACTTTTGAGGGAATAATGTCCCAAAATCCCTGTATGTGTACATCATGTTTATCAGCACACTGACGTGTGAAAGATGTATGCATTTTTTAAAGCGGCATATCAAACGAAACTAGAGATGCTACTCTTCAATGAAAAAACGTAAAGAGGTTTCTTACCAGAGGCACTTTTGTTGGCTCTGCTCCCGTAGAAGCACTTCACAGAAATCAACGTCATGTTGTTGTGTTATGGGACTTAGTGCGGCAGAAGTTGAACCCTTAAATGACAGAATAGAGTGCTGTGAACAGTATTTAGTCGGTTTACATTAAATTAAATTATGCGTTGCATATAGCAAAGTCAAAAAACAATGTCCACGCATGTGGACACGGGTTTCACACGCGGTTAAGGTGTCAGATCAAGTAGAAATAGCACTTTAAGGCAACAATTGCAACTTTACGGTTTAAGTACTGTCTATATGTGTGGGACTTGTGTTCACAGTGTTATTTACATATAAAAGGCAGTAGTCATTTATATAAACACAACTTGCTTTTTTTTTTTTTTTTTACAGGTGTGTGTCGGTCTCCATTAGGAATGTCTATAGGACAGATCTTAGATGAAGACATCTCAGCTTCCAGTCAGTGGTCTGACTCCACAGCAGCAAAATATGGCAGGTATGAGCACACACACATTCCACACACACAAACATTGTTTTCTATGAGCCACACTGCAGGTTATCTGTGGGAGAAAACCACATCTGGGGACATGTGTGTGGCCTCATCTAAGCCTCGCTGCAATGGTGTAATTACTTTAAACCTCCCCATACATGATGCTGCTGCTTTTTTTTAACTGAATCTATGCCTTCCCATGAACTCATTCTCCTTCAGCAAATTTTAGACTAATTTATGATGAAGCCTGGAGGCCAAAGATCCATCCCTAAAAAAAAAAAAAAAAAAAAAAAAAAAAAAAAAAGGTTTGCTGTAAATTAAACTGATGTTTTTTGTTTTGTTTGTTTGTTTTTTTTTTATAAATGAACTGCACTTCTAAATTTTCTTTGTGTCTTTCTTTTTTCTAAATTCTGTGCAAAGATGCAATGCTGCATAAAAGCCAAACTAAAATATGCCAGCTCTGACTTTCCTCAGCCTCTATAGTATCAAAGGAAGCTCTGAATCTGGTGCTGCTTTGGGTTCTGTGTAAATAAAAGGAGCATCATTGCAGCCTTAAACTTTTTTGTTGTCTTAACAGAGTATACATTTTACATTTTCTTTATATTGAACATTTCAAAATTTCATGTTTATATATTCATAATTTTCTTTTTACAATGTTTGTTTAATAACACAATTTCTGCTATTGTCATAAATACATTATTAGATTGGACTGTGAGGAGGGAGATGGTGCGTGGTGTCCTGAGATCCCAGGAGAACCAGAGAATATGAAAGAGTTCTTGCAAATTGATCTTCGTTCTCTACACTTTATCACTTTGGTTGGCACTCAGGGACGTCACGCGGGGGGCATCGGTAATGAGTTTGCTCAAAAATACAAGATCAAATACAGCCGTGATGGCAGCCGGTGGATCTCCTGGCGCAACAGGCAGGGCAAACAGGTATGCATCGCAAACAGATGTCGGTCACAGACATCTAGTACATACATCTGTACTGTATGTGGGTCAATGACATGACATGCAGCTTTTTTGTCCTCCTGATCTATAAAGTTATTCAAAAATTAAAAAAGTACACAAAACAATTACTTGAATACACTTCTTGAAAAAAAATGTCAGTTCCTGGGTTCAAAGTCATTTTAATAATTTTTCTGGGACTTATAGTCCAAAATGTCAAAAAGTGGTGTAACTGTCAAACACCAGCAAAAAGTGGTGTAACCGTCCAGATATAGTAAAAAAAAGAAAAGAAAAAAAAAATTAAGAAATAAATAAACAAAAGACTTATTAAAAGCTGAAATTCTTCCTTCAAAGAAATGTTAGCCTAAGTAGTTTGGAATAATATTTTATCAATTAATTATTTTAATTTTGATAATTATTTTATAAAAAAAATTAACAGTTTTAAATTCAGTTTTAAAATAATTTTTGATCATATATATTATATTACAATATACAGTATAATATATATTATATTTAAATAACTTTTGTACACTACATCTAATTCAGGTGTTGTTACCAACATGCATGCTGTCATTTGAAAACATCAGATATTTTTTTACATTTGTATGAAAAGGCAAATTTGGTTCTGGACAAATGGAGTAACCTAAGAAAACGTCTTAATATTCATGCTCAAGAATTCATTATATTTGTAAATAATATTTTGGTAACACTTTCCAATCAGTTTTTATTTGTTACCATTAATAAATGCATTAGGTATACATTTTTACAGCATTTATTAATCTTGGTTAATGTAAATTTATATTTACAATTGTTCATTGTTAGTTCATGTTCGTTCATAGTGCATAACTAATGTTAACAAATTAAACCTTATTGTAAAGTGTTACCGATGTTTTTTTGTTTTGTTTTTTGTTTTTGTTTAATTAATGATTAAGTTGCGTTCACTCACGAGCATTCAAGGTGCAAGGAACGTATTTTAATACCTTTTACTTGATGGTTGCAACACTTGACATTTTCATAAAAAGTCATTAAATCAATGTTTTGGTAAAAAATTTATACAAAATAAAAAAATCGCATTTTTATCACCTCAGACAATCTTATTTGTCAATGACCCATGTACATACAGCTCTATTTTGGTCCATAGAGCACAACATAAAATACTTGTTCTGTTGTGAAGGAGATTGAGGGGAACAGGAATGCCTATGACATTGTGCTGAAGGACTTGGAGCCGCCAATCATTGCACGGTTCGTCCGTTTCATGCCCGTTATTGATCATTCCATGAACGTTTGCATGCGTGTGGAACTGTACGGCTGTGAATGGCTGGGTAAGTAAATAATAAATGTATACTTTTTATTCCCCTCCTATTTTGTCAGCCTGCAGAATGTAGTGTGCTAAATGGATATGTTGTGGATATGAAATGTCCAACAATCCACACTCCTTTTTGAAAAAGTGCATTATCTGGGTACTTAAAGTACACTTCTTTTTGCTGCATTTTCAGTGTTAATATACTCGCACTAGTTACACTACAAAATGGCATAGAATAGTGAAGAAGTGTTTAGAAGCACCTAATTTCTTTCTAGCAAGTCAGTCCACTGGCGGCTATCTTTGGAACGCTCTCGGGAAGCTATTTCAAATCATGACAGTCCAGTTCTTATAAACTTGAATGGGTAATGGGCAGCTTGTATAGCTGATGCACATGTGCGTTTCGAGTTGATTGACAGCCGATGTCTGTATCTAAAAGCTCTTTTACGGGACTTTCTTTCTACATCTGTTGACCGTTGGCTGCCGTTAGGTGTTCCAATTTCTCCAATTCATTTTAATAGAAGTGGCCAGTCTCTGCTAAATAGTCTCTGATGTAAGTCTATAGGATTTTTATGATTTTTAATCGTCCACTGTATAAAAAAACGTAAATCCAGTCAAAGTCTGTCTAGCAAGTCAGTCCACTGGCGGCCATCTTTGGAACGCACTCAGGAAGCTATTCCAAGTCATGAAAGTGCGGCTCATATCTACTTGAATGGGGAAACACCGGAATCTCAAAATGGTTGGTCAAGATTACGATCATAGAGCATATTTTAAATCAGCAGTGAAATCTGACAACACTGGAATCATAAATTGTGTTTCTTTACCTCAGATTAATCTAAAAAAGTGCAATTTTCCCAGCTTGTATAGCTAATTGGCATGCACGTTCTAGAGTTAATTGACAGCCAATGTCTATTTCTAAAAGGTGAATGGCTCTTTTACCTGTAAGGCGGGACTTCCTTTCATCCATCTGTTCACCTTTGGGCGTTCCAATTTCTCCCATTCCTTTCAATAGAAGTGGCCTGTCTCTGCTAAATGCTCTCTGGTCTGGTCGGTTTGAAAAGTAATAGCAACTAGAGTCAGAATTTTCTAGAGGTCTGTGCCAAATTTGGTGGATGTAGCTTGAAAGCTCTAGGAGGAGTTACAGTTGAAAATGTTGATCTTGATTTAGGGATTTTGGAAAAATACTAAACCATGTCTGTAGAATAAAAGTATGTTGGCTTTGTCAAGCCAACATAATTACAGTGATGTTCTAATGTACTGTCGTGGTGGAAACTGTAAATGCAGATAAAATGTGTATTATTTTGTAATAGTCATGTCTTGCAGTAGAATTAATTTGTATTACATCATACCATAGAGCCTCCTGTAGAATATCTATTATTGAACACCTGACGAAAAATTTGTTTATGATGTCCTGTGACTGTTTTCAGATGGATTGGTTTCATATAATGCTCCACTTGGCCAGCAGATGACTCTCAATGGACAGTATATTTATCTCAATGACTCTGTGTATGACGGAGCTATGAGTTACAGGTTAGTATACTTGTAATAAGCCTAAGAAAAAAATTAGGATGATATTGAATACAGATTATACAATTTATCTTCAAAGTTCAATTTCTAATAATTGTCACATACACAGTGGTACATTTTGGTACTAAGGCAGTGAAATGAATAAGGGTAAGTATATTTTTAACTGACTTGTTCACCTGATTTGATCCCAGATCTGTTACACAATACTGACAGACTGACTAGAGCTACTTTGTTATTGTCTGGTTTCTATGACAACAATAAGGCGCCAGGATGGGAGAGAGTCACAGTGGTTTCACAGTGTTCACAGGAGAACTTGACTCATTGCTCCCTGAACAATACCTTCCATGACACAGGACGAAGTGTGTTTACCTTCCTGTGTGTGTGGAAGATCAGTGCCAGCAGAAGGCCGCAAAGTGAAAACCCACATATTCAAAGTCATTAATCTACCACAAGAGACTGTTGTCATTGCTTGGAAAAAATTAAGATATAGGGTAATATAATGTTGTCATCTAGTGGTGATAAAGGATAATCAACACAGATTCTGAAATATGCAAGTATCCATCCACAAACTTTAGGGTTGTCAGTGTATAGATAGATGCCCCAAAAAGTATTTGGACAATTAAAGGGATAGTTCACCCAAAAATGAAAATTAATTCATTATTTACTCACCCTTGTGTTGTTTAAATATGACTTTCTTTCTGTTTTGGTACACAAAGGGAGACATTTTGAAAAACAATTCTGCTCAGTGATGTCATACAATGGCAGTGGATGGTGACTACCTCTTCAAGCTTCAAAAGGACACAAAAGTAATTAATTCAGAAGCCTAATAAATTATTCAATTTGACTTATGCCTTGTTCTGAAGGCATACCATAAGGTTCAGTGAGAAACAAAACAAAACATAATTGATCAATTAGCCGAAATCTTGATCGACCTATGCACGTTGATGAGAGTGCACGAGAGCAGCAGTAACACTGCCCTCGCTCATGAGATGGGACGTTTTAGCAAAAACCCGCTTGTTTGGTACAATTGGACCACCACAGAGTAAATTAACAACAAAAAACACAACACAGCTGCACACAAACCAGAGAACCGAATTTCTTTTGGTTTCGGAAATCTTTGTCCGAAGATTTTGAAGTTGAAGAATAGATGCATAGATGAATAGATCCTATAAGTCTGACAACCAGGGAATACTGAAATACTTTTTTGTTTGTTTTTAAAAAAAATTACTGGCTTTGTTTTTCTTGCAGTATGACAGAAGGTCTTGGACAACTGACGGATGGCATGTGTGGCCTAGATGACTTCTCACATAGTCATGTTTACAATGTTTGGCCTGGTTATGACTATGTCGGCTGGACCAATGAGAGCTTTGCCAATGGTTATGTTGAGATCATGTTTGAGTTTGACCGCACCCGTAACTTCACCACCATGAAGGTAAGTTGTTTTTTGTGTGTCTTGACCTACAACTCCAATTCTGTCCTCTTCATTCACATAGACTTTCCAGGTGTACAAGTGTGAGGGTGTGTTCCTGAAACAACCTCAAAATTCTTAAGGATAGTATTTGAAAAGTATGAGGAAATTCATTATACAGGCATCAGAGTGTGTTGTAATAACTTGAAGGCATTTGTTGCCATGGTGTTGCCTTAACCACTTACCTAGTGCCTCAGTTCCTGTTTGAAATTTTTTTCATATCTTAAAACCATGTGAGCAACCAATGGTGAAAAAAAAAAAGGCACCATAAGGTGTTAAAAAAACTCCATAAGATGTTTAAGAACCTTGAAAGTAAACCAGACTCAGCTGGTGGAGCCAGTCCTCCTCTGGTATTACAATAAATGTACACATGGCAAATATTATCTTGTGACAAAACATGTGTAATAATAGTCTTGCTTTTATGTAGTTAATTATTCAATTTTCAATATGTCAGTAAGACACCCTTTCTTTCATTCTTTGCAGTTTCTTCAAACAGACATACATTCTTTATACTGTTCATTTTCTCTCCCTTGTAATCCCAAAACAGGTACACTGCAACAACATGTTCTCACAAAGAGTGAAAACCTTCCAAAAGGTGGTGTGTTATTTCCGGTCTGAGTCAGACTGGGAGGCCACACCCATTTCATTCAGTCCTGTGATGGACGATGTCAACCCTAGTGCCCGCTTTGTCACCGTCTCACTTTACAATCACATGGCCAGTGCTATTAAGTGCCAATACTACTTTTCCGATATCTGGATGATGTTCAGTGAAATCACCTTCCAGTCAGGTTAGTAAATGGCCCCTAAATGGTTTTTGGACATTTACATATGTTCATTTGGAAAACACTTTATCCAAAGGGACTTATAAATTAGAAATACAACAACTCAAACTTTAACAGGGAGGTCTTTAACAGGGGGACCACAAATTATTGTTTAATCTCAAAAAAAAAAAAAAAAAATATGCATTAAACAAAAATACAATATTAAGTCAACTTCAACTATTGCTTAAGTTCAGCAAAGTGCTTCAATGCCTTTCCTACATTAAATTGCATAAATTAAAATTGAAATGTAATGCACATGTATGACTCTGTATTCCATAGTTACTATTTAATGGCTTTGGAATGTAAGCATCATAATAAAGTATACTGTATACGTTATTGCACACGTATTATTATAGGCCAGGCTAAATTTAAAGTAACACCCAATTTTATACAATATGTAACAAGGGTCCTTGTTCCGCCTTTCTATCCACCAAGGGTTTTTTGGTTTGAAAAAGGTGAAGCTTGACCCTGATATCATTGATTTGGGAGCAACAGTGTGCTGACTTTGTTGTGTGTTTTCATAAGTCTTGGGATCAATGCCCTTTTCACGCATCGATAATCTGAATATTTTCCTGATGATTATCGTTATATTTCGGGATTTTTACAGATAGAAATCGTTGCACAGTAGTCTTTGTCTTTTCAATAATTTTTCTCAACACAACTTAAGGGTAAATTAAAGGGGGTCACACACTGGACACGTCTAGCAGACGACATGGGATGTTCTAAATTCAGAAACTATTATTTTCTACAAAGTACGCACACAACGCCATCACTCAGCGTCAAAATTCTGAAGTGCCACAGAGCGCAACTCGTATAGTTTTCCATTAAATAGGACCCAAATCATTATCAATGGACAAATATAATTTACTTTAGCCATCACTGGATGATATTTTGTTTATATGTATCTTTCATATAGCCTACACAATGTATTTTCAGTTACAAGTATGTCATTTTGTGCTTTGACAGCTTGAATGAAAGACCTATTCAAGGCTGCATACAGAGAAATTGTATAATAAACGTCGCCATTTCAAATTTTTAAGTTTGCGCAGTACAACAGTTTCATACACTAACCTGCAAACTCATCAACGTCACTTTGTTCATTCTTGAAGAAGTACAAAAGCCTTCATAACTTTGAAATGCCATCTGCTGTTCTGCATCAGCTCGTCCTGTGTGTGTGATACCTGTGACCGGCTTCAGTAAATGTTATATCACCCTCTTTTGGTCTCCCAATACTCTTACGCCAGACTGTTAAACAGAGGCCAACTGTATCAATAGATTTTTTTGAGTTGCGTGTTTTCTACGATTTTTTTATCCCTGATATAAGCAATTCACCTTTAGGCAACAGTAACATTTTAAACCAATTTTGTTACTTTGCAATCTTTGGAATCATGGGCCCTTTACCTCAATTAATGAAAAGTCATTTACCCTGCTTTTTTTACAATAGCACAGTCATGGTATAAAGTGTACACTGTATGTCCTTATTGTTTGAACACCTTCTGATTTCAGATACAGCCATGTATAACACAACCCTTGCTCCACCCAAGACTGGTCCTCCCACCAGCAGCCAGCCAGGTCAGATTTCTTGCTGTTCCTGATTCAATTATTTCCTATTATAGAAAAATAGGATGTCTCTTTCTGGAGATTCATCAACAAGTTATCTTTCTCTCTATCCCCTTCTTAGGGGATGACCCCACCCACAAAGTAGATGACAGCAACACCCGGATCCTGATTGGCTGCTTGGTTGCCATCATCTTCATCTTAGTGGCCATTATTTTTATTATACTATGGAGACAAGTGTGGCAAAAGATGCTTGAGAAGGTGAGATTTAAATACAGTTGAAGGAAAAGGTATGTGAATCATGGATGCCTTAAGAGGTCTCAGAACACCTGACACACTTTGTCCTGCACTTGTAGACAGTGGTCGATTTGTAAAAATATTTCAAGGGGATTGTTAAAGTTTTTTTTTTTTGGGTGGGGTGGGGGGGTGGGTATGATACTTATGGGTCATTGACAAATAAGGTTGTCCAAGGTGTTACAATAAGAAATCTTTTAAAAATCTAGTTTAAAACACTTGTCATGTTCTCAGAAACCTAATTTTCTGTAGCTCAGCGAGTATTGACGCTGACTACCACCCCTGGAGTCATGAGTTCGAATCCAGGGTGTGCTGAGTGACTCCAGCCAGGTCTCCTAAGCAACCAAATTGGCCCGGTTGCTAGGGAGGATGGAGTCACATGGGGTAACCTCCTCGTGGTCGCGATTAGTGGTTCTCGCTCTCATTGAGACACGTGGTAAGTTGTGCATGGATCGCGGAGAGTAGAATGAGCCTCCAAATGCTGGGTGTCTCGGCGGTGTCATGTACAATGAGCCACATGATAAGATGTGCAGATTGATGGTCTCAGAAGCTGAAGCAACTGAGACTTGTCCTCCGCCACCCGGACTGATTTGAGTAATCGTGCCACCATGAGGACCTACTAAGTAGTGGGAACTGGGCATTCCAGATTGGGAGAAAAAGGGGATAAAAAAAAAAAGATAAAAAAAGAAATGTAATTTTCAATTTGGTTTCATACTTTTTTGGATTCCTAAATTGTCATGTGGTGTAACCATCAAGTAAAAGGTATTACAGTATAATACTTTCTATGAACCTTGAATACATGAGAGTATAAACAACTTAATTAAATTAATTTCTAAAAAGTTTTCAAACACATTTTTCAAGGTTAAAAAATATTTTTTATAAATATTATGAATTTTTCAGTCAAGAATATCAAGGAGTTTTCTCAGGGTTTCACCACATGACTTGAACAAAATGTGTCTTTTCATAAAAATGTCAAAATGAATATCAGATTTTTTCAAGCTCTGTCTTGAGGGTCTGAAGGTGTCCACTCTGTTTTATGGTTTTTATGGTCAACAATGGCTACCATCATGATAATTTGTAAATAAACTTCAAGGGGGATGGTGTGATCAAATATATCTTTGGTGCTTGGGGGGTCCTGTAGCTAACCTTACACAACGATTACAAAATGTGTCTTAATCAACCTTACACAACGATTACAAAATTTGTCTAATCATTAAAACATTTTTATTTACCAAAATATTAGCTTTATAAGATGAACTTTAAGCCATCAAAACAAAACACATTTGAACAAAAAAATGCCAGTCAAAGCAATCTTGAATTAAACATATACTACTTCACAACAATTTCCACAGTGGTTCATAGCCATGAACTTGTTGCACAGAATTTCTGATACGTGCCTTGCAATTGTCAGCTAAGCAGTGGCTTTTCTGGATCCAGGACATCACATAATGTCTTGGAGAAAACTTCTCTAGTGGAGGGCCAACACACTTAATATAGAGTAACGCTGAATGGCTTTGAAGCTCTAGCCTTGGCCTTGCTGTGTTATTTAAAATGTTCATCCGGCTAAAGCCACACTCACACTCTGCTGTGGAAATAACCAGTGTGTTTACCGTCTGCAAGAGGGGTTTCAGCTCTTTAGGGGGTCTGCGTTTACCAGTGGTCTTAACATTGTCAATGTATTCCCTCATGCCACTCTGTATTTACCTACCATTGTGGAGCTGGAAAAGGGAGCAGAGTTCCTGTACTTCATTCTCAGCATAATCGACATCACACTCTTCTGGCCAGCTAGAGGGATCCAGTGTTTTGATGTTGTTTAGAAAACTCTCATACTGTTTTTTGCTCTGTTAACCAGTCTGAAAACCCATTCTCCTCTCTAGACTTTTAGCTAAAGCATCAAATAACAGCTGCTGATTGATGTCTCGTATGATTTGTCAATGACACTCCTTTAAAGATCTTCAGATCTACTGCTCTCAGAGCCTCCTGTACACACAGACCAGGTATCTCAGCCATGGACTTGCCGAGCAAGACATGCATCTGCACTGGGAAAAGTCATGTTTCTGTCCTGAAGTAACACTGACAATTCTGATAGCTCATCTAGGGCGTCATACATGACTGCAAGACTGTGCACAAAGGTGACGCTACAGAGACGATTTGCTAAACCAACAAACATGCATCTCTCTGTGGAGCTTCGTTTTGGATCAGTCGAGGCATCTGAAAAGTGTTTGTGAAGTGCTGGGTACTGTTGCCATACAGCTTTGATGGTTCTATAACTTGAGGCTATCCATCTAGTGCCAAGAATTCTCCCTATATTCAGAAACTTCAATGCAAGTTCTAGACAGCATGAAGTTAGTTCACGGCGGTTTTTAGCAGAGGCATGATAAAGACTGTAGACCTAGTCAAAAAATGACTGGAACTGGTTCAGCCCAGCAACCTCTTCTACAGCATCTCCAACAATTAGTTCAAGGTGGTGGTTCATACAGTGCCAGATAAGCACATTGGGAAACAGTTGAATGATATTTGCTTCAAAACCTGATTTACTTCCAAACATGAAAGAGGCACCATCTGAAGCAAAACAAACAAAACGTTCTTTCTGAATAGCTTCTGTGAAACCATGGTGCACGAGGTTTTCCATAAGTGCTTGATTAATTCCCTCTGCAGTGGTAGCTGCAAGTTCCACCAAATCTAAAAGAATGTTAGTGGCTCTTCATCTCCATCTAAGCTTGCTCTAATAAAGATGATCAACACAGATTTCTTACTGATAGTTGTGGATTCATCTATCAGAATGGAAAATTTTGTTCTGCTCTCAAGGACCCTTGCCACCACTGTCTTTCTCATTTCACAAGCAATGTGCTGACTATTTTGTGCACAAGACTTGTCAGAGTGTAAAGTCCTTCCCATGTCTATTACATTTAGGACCTGCAGGTCAATATCAGTCAGCAGATCAGTGAAAGGTCTTCCTGATTTGACAATTTTGTAAACCGTGCGGAAAACTCTGTCAGTGGTAAGGAAATGATCCCTCATCATCTCAGTGGTTAACGTTTCTAAGGTTTTGTCTTGCGCTTTTTATAAAATGTTCTCTGCTGAACTGTGATAATCTGATGTTCTGTGTCTGTGTATTTTTTTACGCAGAGACTGCTGCTGTGCATTTTTAGTTGACCCTGAAGGCATCACTTTTACTTTGGCCCATTCCTCAGCAACATTCGTGTGTCCAGAACCTGCCTCTGGCTCAGATTCCTTTACCTTCTGACAAATGGAGCAGCCAAGACTTTTGTTTTGGCAAATAAGCCATGAATACAGTTTCTTTTTGTCTCTCAACATTTGTGCTGTCCAGCATTCTGGGAAATCATCTTGAATATCAACGTCCCTCTCTCCCTGCTCACTCTTGTCTTCACAGCCTGACCGACTGGTGTCTTAAGAGCTGTCTAAACCTGCTGCAACATCTTTCCTCTTACTGAATTCTACAAAAGTAACAAAATTGCAAATACATTTGAATTTGTTTAATGTAGTGTACAGCAGTGTTGGGTAGATTATTGCTGAAATGTAATCTGGTACTGATAACACAATAAACAACAGCAATTGTAACCTGGCTGTAACAATCTTTTAGATAGCTCTTTTTAGGTAATAAATAATAGTTTTGGATCACTTATTGTAATGAAAATCATTAATTTTAAGTACTATAACTATCAACTAATCTGATTAAACAAATTTTAGACTTTAAGTGTAATATAATTGCAAGTACTTGTTTTTAGTAAAATGATTTTGTAATCCAGATTGCATGTAGTACATTACCACCCAACACTGGTTTACAGCTGTCAAATTTGGGTGTCTGAAGTTCTGAACATCAGATTTAAGAATGATCACACTTTCTTCCCCTACTCTTGCTGCCTCAGTTGCACCCTCTCCCATTTCATCCTGACCATGGCTTTCATCTAGGGAGGATAAAAGAGGAGAATAAAAATCTACATAGGCATTATTCATGTAATAATGTATATGACTGTAGTCTGTATGACTGAGCACCAGACTCCCACTCTCTTTCTCTCACACACACACGCACACACGTGCACACACATGCGCACACACACGCGCGCACACACACCCTGCATATCAAACGACCTGAATGATTCCTTCGGAGGGCACGTCGAAGGGTTTATAGTCTAATCATTATCACCATGCTCAAAGACAAGTCAAAGTCATTCTAAACAGAATTTTTAATAAAAATAACTCTAAAAGTGAGTTCCAAATTACCATTATTTTTGAGCCCCACACTTTTCAGCGCTCCAAAGCTCTCACAGTGGATGGTAAATACTTTGAAGGGAATAGAGTGATCATTTCTGAATGGAACGCATCCTCTCTCTCGCTCTCTCAGAATTGTTGTCTCTCAGTCCCTTACAGTCACACGTACAGTATGCATCCTTTCTATTCTAAATAACTGGATATAAACAGCCAGAATCTCCGTCAAAAGTGTCACTTTCGAGCCATTGATGGCGGCTTGGGTAATTTCAATGCAGATTGCTTAAACAGTGGGGTATGAAAATAGCTCAACACTTTAGGGACTAAAACCTGACTTTTCTTTTTTTAATTAAACACACGTACATTTACCTAACTTATGCATGTGTGCATTACCACCACGGCGAGCGCATTCATTTTCAATAATTCAATGCAATCTAGACAATGATCCCTTACTGAATCAATGTACATTATGTTTGTTATTCTTTCTAATGTTAAGTCATATACCTTCTGTTCTCTTCCTTTTAAAGAATGTAAAAGGATATTTTTGCACCATTCACTTGGCCATTTTTGAAGAGTGCGAATCTGATGAAAACTTGCTTGACCTTGTGTGCAGCTTGTTGGAATATTCAGTTCTGATTGGCCAATCACCATTATTTATAGTTTGTAAATTATCATACGTAGAGAATTGTAATATTTCATTTGCATGATAAGTTTTACATAATACATGACACAATTAATCTAAAGGAGATGGTAAGGGGGGATGGTGGTTTTAAAAGGGGGATGCTTTTTGTCATTTTTTGCCATTCCCTCGCATCCCACCTCAACTCGAGCCCTGCTTGTTGATCTATTGTTGACCAATTAATATGATTGTGTGGTTATAGTTTTAAGTATCCATCAAGATCTGTGATGCTAACTCAAACTTACATACCTTTACAAATATTATAATCACTATAGT
Organism: Myxocyprinus asiaticus; assembly: GCF_019703515.2. NCBI lineage: Eukaryota > Metazoa > Chordata > Actinopteri > Cypriniformes > Catostomidae > Myxocyprinus > Myxocyprinus asiaticus. The sequence continues at coordinate 21,243,871 of NC_059352.1, forward strand.
TAAATAGACTACTGAAATCCCTTAAGTGTTCAGTAACACTGTGACTCTATATGTTCATTGTCTCTCAATGTTCCCATATGAGCCAGACCTATGCAAAAAAAAAAATAATTAAAAAAAATTGCAATGAAAGATGAATATTATGACAATGGTTTTACAATGTTATTGCATGACCACTGAAACAGTGTAAATCCATTTTTCCAGTGCTTGCATAAATGAAAAAATGCAGAATGTATCCATCTGTCTGAGTGCTCTTGTAAATATATGAGCTTTTGGCTTTCTTCACTAAACATCCTTCATTCCAGGTGTCTCGGAGGATGCTGGACGATGAACTAACTGCTAGTCTGTCAATACAGAGTGAGACCTTCACCTATAACAACAACAACAACAGCCCCTCCTCAGTGCCCAGCGAACAGGAATCCAGCTCCACTTATGAACGCATCTTTCCCCTGGGACCCGACTACCAAGAGCCATCCCGCCTTGTTCGCAAACTGCCTGAGTTCTCTCAAACTTCAGAGGATGCTGGTGAGTTTCAGAGAAATGGGCTACATATTAGGGGGCCAATGTTATATTATATATATATATATAACTATTTTAAAAACAATTTTGCTAATAATTTTAATCATTATGCAAGTATAATTCTAAAATGCATTATGAACGCTGTTTAAATGACCATATTACTTAAGAGAAATGGAGCATTTGTACTTAATAAATAAAATAAAAGCATCACATATTTCATATAAAACATGGACTTTGAATGCATGCTAACAAATGTACTAGCATTAAGTGTTGTAAAGCTTCTTATGTACAGTCTAAAATGTCCTACTAGACTTTAGCTTTAGGATTTTTAATCTACATTTCAGATTTCCTCAGAAGATGTGTTTAACTTTGTCTGCAGCATCAACAAGTACAGCTACCAAGACCGCTCAAGCAAGTGCACAAGAGGGTGTTCCACACTACGCCGAGGCAGACATTGTCAACCTGCAAGGTGTGACTGGGGGGAACACGTATGCTGTGCCTGCCCTCACCATGGACCTGCTGTCAGGGAAAGATGTTGCTGTGGAAGAGTTTCCACGGAAACTGCTTACCTTCAAAGAAAAGCTGGGAGAAGGGCAGTTTGGAGAGGTCAGTTCTGACCTCTTCGTTACAAGAATGATGATACTATTTACATTTCTAGTCTTATTCTGTATTTATTCTGTTATATTCTGAGTGATTTTAAAACATATATTTTAAGGCTGTCTGATTATACTGAATGACTGTTATTGCCTATTGACAGGTGCATCTTTGTGAAGCAGAAGGCATGCAAGATTTTATGGATGAGGACTTCTCCTTCGATGTCATTGAAAATGAAACAGTGCTCGTTGCTGTTAAGATGCTTCGAGCGGATGCAAATAAAAATGCTAGGTTTGCAAGCCACATGCCACAGACATGATTTCCAGAAACTGAAACACTGACACTCCATAGCCGCTTTTCCACTATCGGGCCAGTGCGAGCCAGGGCTATCAACTGGCCAGCTGGGGCCAATAGCTTCGGGCGTTGAGCCACAATACCTAAATCGATCTGCATTCCCACCATTGGGGCAAATAGCCACGCAGCATTGACCTAAAAACCACCCTTAATACGCCGCCCTGGTGCAAACGTCACACACTCCGCACACAGCTGAGCTATCATGTTATCTAGTCATCTAAAATATCGAGTTTATATCGTATGTAAACATTAGCTAGCTAGCAAGATAAGTTAGCGTTGACAACTCACTATCTTTAATTGCCATGATGTCCCAAGTGGTCTCTCCACTAACAGAGGGACGATGTCCCAGCACACCGTCCATGATCTCAAACCATTATCTTTGGGCACCGCTTTGTTCATTGTACGTTTTAACTGATTTGTACTCTGCCTGAAATTTTTTTATTTTTCCCAAACCTGTACTGTTGTGCACTGGATACACAACCTGCAAGTTCTGCGATCTTGGTGCTGAAACCTCTGACTTGACTCAGTCAACTCCTCCTTTGACATTGACCCCGCCTCTATCCCCAATTGGCCTTGTTTGGCCCAAGGGTAATTGGTTGGCCAATTGCCGTTGGACTAGAGGAAGCCCCGAGGAGGCACAATGAAGCTCCGGAAGTGATAGTGGGAACGCAACTGGCCCTGGCATGCATTAGCATGCTCTCATTTGGCCCGATAGTGGAAACGTGGCTCATTTTAATTAAAGACCCTTTGAATTCAAAATTAATGTTTTGCTTCTTTTAGTCCACATCCATCAGCTTTAAAGTCATCTATATGCTAGTGTACTTCTAAACACTGACAGAATTTGTTTTCAGAAGATTTAAGCATTTAAAATCTGCAGTTTCTCTCTTTCGGCTAAAAAGACTCTAGAACATCCATGACATCACACGGAGGTTGAGAAACCTTGTCCAGTGAAATGCTTTCTGAAATGAGAATGCACCCTCCCCCTACAACTGTTCAGCCTGTCTGGCTGTGTTCTAACTGGTGCTGATTATGCCTTTGCAGGGGTCTTCAAAGGGAGCACAATCAATGCTGTAGGGTTGTTCTAAAAACAGAATTTCCAATAAAAATAGCTTAAAACGTGAGTTCTGACTGACCATTTTCAACTTTCAGCCAACTGAAGCTGTTACAGTGAAGGGTAATTCTCATTGAAGGGAAAGGGGCATAGGGGCATAGGAAACGCAAGGAAAGCTGTAGAGTTTATTTATATTTTTTGTGCAGCCAGAGGTTTCTTTATTCTCCATTCATGGTAATGGATTAATGTTGTCAGTTAGATCATCGTTCGGTTCTCAAGTCTTAGGAAAAGCTGGCCAGTATTGTGATCGCTTCTCAAGTTTCTCCAGTAAGCGGCTCTGATATGAGCAGCATGGTGGAAAGGGGTATGAGAGTGTGGCTGTAAACTAAAGCCTATTGCATTGAGTTGCTCGACAGGTCCCACCCCCCTTCCTATTTCAGTAGGAAATACGTCAAATCGAACTGCGTTCGTCAAGACACTTCACGAGGACTTAACAAAAAAATGCATTTAAAACCAAATACAAAAAACATCACAGAGCTTATGAACAATTATTATGAACAAGATTTTAATATTTCATAAATGTTAAAGGAATGTTCTGGGTTCAGTACAAGTTAAGCTTTGTAGCATAATGTTGATTACCAGAGAAAATATTTTCAACTCGTCCCTCGTTTATTAAAAAAAGCAAAAATCATGGTTATAGTAAAGCACTTACAATGTTATTGAAAGAGGCCAGTCCATTAAGATTAAAATACACACTTTTTCAAAAGTATATCCACAAGACATGCAAACATGATTTAGTGTTCTAAATGCAATAGTGCAATAAAATCGCTAACGGAGTTTACCTCTGTTACATCATCATTGCTAAGTTGTTATTTTGGATATAACTTTACATAGATATGGTTTGTAAATGACACTAAAATCATGGTAGCTTGTATAATGTTTATGTTTTTTGGCTATCTCTTTGAAACTGTGTTTACTGTTGTAATGTTTATGGACTGGCCCTATTCACTCCGTTGTCAAGTGCTTTACTGTGACTGCGCCCTATATACACCTCCATATATACATATGCACATATATACATGTATATATACATATATATATATATATATATACATAAACTAGGGACTAGTCAAAATTATTTGTTGTGGCAATCAACTTTATGCCATCAATGCTGTCAATTGAGCTTACCTTGTATTGAACCCAGAACTGTTCATTCTTTCAACAAGCATATAATTTTTCTGTAGTATCCAATATAAGCACAGCCACAGCCAAATTGCCATAATTTCTTCCCTCTGTTTACAGGAATGATTTCTTGAAGGAAATAAAGATCATGTCACGGTTGAAAGACCCCAACATTATCCGGCTCCTGGCAGTGTGTATGAGCTCGGACCCTCTGTGTATGATCACTGAGTACATGGAGAATGGAGACCTTAATCAGTTCCTGTCTCGCCATGAGCCCGAGGGCATAATCGCTCTACTCAGCAATGCTCCAACAGTCAGGTAGATATCAAACTGAATTAGTATTTACAATAACAAGCAAGGCATCTGCCAAGAACATGATGGTAAATTGCAATGGCTATTGTAAGTGCAATTGCAGGGGTGGCTTGTGTAACATTTAAAATGCATATTATTAAAAGATGGACATTGTATTTATTATGAAAGGAGTATATGGAATTGCAGAAATAGAATATAGGAGGAAATAGGAGTCAGCAAGTAACTTATCATTGCTAAATGTGATTTCTTACCTTAACCACACAAAGTAATGACTCACATTCTATGTTTTAACTGTCTTTCTCAGCTATAGTAACCTACACTACATGGCCACACAGATTGCTTCAGGCATGAAATATCTCTCCTCACTCAATTTTGTGCATCGGGACTTGGCCACCCGCAACTGTCTGGTGGGGAAGAACTACACCATCAAGATTGCAGACTTTGGCATGAGTAGGAACCTGTATAGTGGAGACTACTACCGCATTCAGGGCAGAGCTGTGCTGCCCATCCGTTGGATGTCCTGGGAGAGCATTCTTCTGGTCAGTCACACAATCTAGACAAACCATAAATCATACCCTGTCCTCAAATCCTTTTAAGTGGCCCAGTATATTTATTTATTTATTTTATTTTTATTTTTATTTTTTTCCCTTTTTCACCCAATTTGGAATGCCCAATTCCCAGTGCGCTTTTAAGTCCTTGTGGTCACGTAGTGATTCGCCTCAATCCGGGTGGCGGAGGATGAATCCCAGTTGCCTCCATGTCTGAGACCATCAACCCGTGCATCTTATCATGTGGCTTGTTGAGCGCGTCGCCACGGAGACATAGCCCGTGTGGAGGCTTCACGCCATCCACCGCGGCATCCGCGCTCAACTCACCACACGCCCCACCGAGAACGAACCACATTATAGCGACCACGAGGAGGTTACCCCATGTGACTGTACCCTCCCTAGCAACCGGGCCAATTTGGTTGCTTAGGAGACCTGGCTGGAGTCACTAACTGGCCCAGTATTAACAGCTGTTGATTCAGAAGTCTACTAGACCAGTGGTTCTCAACTGGTGGGTCACCACTTTAAAATAGGTTGCAGGTATATTCTGATAGGGTCACAGGCAGCAAGGAAAAAACAATATAAATACAAATAACAAAATGCATCTAACCATATAATCATGCATAGTTAGGATAGTCAGGATAAATAAGTTTCTGAACCTTTAAAGGGAGAAATTTGTTTCCCATATGTTTTGTTTTTTTATATCAAATGCTGTGTGCCCAGTCATCTATTTGGGTGCAAATTCAGCTGTATCTTGGTAGAAATTAACCAAATTAGACAGATGCCAACATAGACAGATTGTGTGACATGCCCTCATCCTCAAAAACCAAAAATCATGAACAAAACTACACAATGAAAAAGAAGGTATGATCCAGACTACATTAAATGGGTTCGCTTGCAACTTGGGTAAACATGATTATGCTGAACATAAGGTTTTTTGTGCAGTGAATTTTTTCATTTTCATTAATATTTTAGTTATATTAATATTATAAATAATAATAGGTTCCAATGTTTTATTTTAACCCTTTAAAGGGTTTAAAGATTTCCTCTTTCAGTGGCATGCCCAAAATTAAAATAATTTTCCGGGTTCAATACAAGTTAGCTAAGCTAAATCGACAGCATTTGTGGCATATTATGTTGATTACCACAAAAATTTATTTTGACTCGTCACTCATTTTCTTTAAAAAAGCTAAAATCTGGGTTTCAGTGAGGCACTTAAAAAACAAAAAAACTTTAACTTTTTTTCTTATTTTCTGATTTAAAATTATATACAATATTTCAGGGCGTAAATAAGGTAGCTCAGATCTCGATCATGTCAACTGTAACTGAGTAAAATGTTGTGTTGATACGACAAAGCAATCAATAGTTAGCATTAGAATAGCATTGCAAAAATAATTTATCCTTGAGTTCAATAATCTCTCCAAGTGTCCAAAAGCCTCTCCAAACAAATAAAACATAATAATTATACATATGAACTAATTACACATGCAAATACAACAATTACTAAAGGTATGCTCTCTCTCCAAAGCATGCAGGCATGAGAAACGAGATCTCATTCAGTTCCATTCGTCATCATTTAAAAGGGGTATGACATACTCTTTTTTAACAATTTTATTATCTTCCCTGAGGTCCACTTAGAATGTTAGTCAAGTTTTTTTTTTTGCACCAAACAGTCATAATTTAGTCATATATAATAATTTTCCACCCTGTCTCTGGCTCTCTGTCTGAAACGCTCGGTTTCAAGCTGTCTGATCCTTTAAGACTTTAATGTAAACGCCCACTGTTGTGATTGGCTAACATCATGCAGCTCTTCCAATACAGGCATATTTGAAACAAAATCAGAAGAAAATGAACCAACTCCACACACCATTAAAACTATATTTCAGGGTTAGCACATAGCATACACGTAACACATTTCATCTGAATGTTCACTCAAGCACAGCATAAATTATCAAACAGTTACGACATATGAAATATTCTTGAATGAAATTGATTACTTACAGTTTTTCATCCAATAGTCCAATTTTAACTGCCCCATCTTTCAATAACAGTTCCTTTGCAAAGTTTGAATCATATTGTGACTATTTCACAAGCAATTCACTTTGAAATCTTCTGAATACACAAACGTAATACAGTACATGGTGATGATGGGTGCTTCAACCAGCTTCAACAGGCCAAAGCAGAAACGCTTTGGCCTGTTGGTTTGTTTACACACACATGGCCGGACACACATAAAAACGATCTAAGATGTTTACAATTAAAAATAGCACAGATGGGTGCAAAAACTATCCAGGATATCATCCAAACATCACAACAGCAAGATAGCGCAGCTGAATGAAACATAATGGAGGATCCAATTTAGAGATAGAACTTGATATTGCATCTTTTAAAAGTGGAGCGAGATGTATGATAACGTTCAGAGCTGTTCGTCTATTGCACGTTTATGTAGAAAAACATTTAAATCCAGACAGGTGTCCTGTGTAAGTCAAATCTGGATGAATCTCCCATGATATGCCCATCTCTCTCCTCTTCACCTGTGTGACTGACTGAGCACCAGTGGGTGGGGCCAAGGGTGAAATGACAGAAAAATAGGCATTGCATATGCAGATGTATTTGGTCCTTGTGACGTCACAAGTTCCACGAATACCAAATGAGCCATTTTTGTAGCTTGGTTTAAATAAATGCTCTTTTTCTATTAACCCTTTTATACGTACCGACACATATGTGATGGTTAATAGCTGGGCCCCACAGAGTAGGGTCACACATATGTTTCTGCAACAGCCAGTTACGTTACAAGCTGCCAGATTCAAATCGGCTTTCGCGCAGACACAGGCTGCGCTGGTCAAGCATCTGTTATTTATATTCGCTCAAACAGTTACTCATATAGTCTTTTAAACAGTGGTGGACGAAGTACACAAACCAAGTACTTGAGTTAAAGTAGAGATACACCAGGTAAAATATTACTCCAGTAAAAGTAAAAGTGCTCCCTTTACACTTTCACTTGAGTAAAAGTACAAAAGTATTTGCCTTCAAATGTACTTAAGTATCCAAAGTACTATGATTTATTATGGCTATAATATCCAGTTATCATTTTTGTCACAAGACTCATGCTTAATCAACAATATGTGAAAAGACTCTAATGTTACTCTTAGCACACCAATCTATTAATAGAATGATATTAATTAGTCAGACACTTATGTCTATTAAAATTATCATGAGCTCAACCTTGAAGCTAAACAATTTCCTTTAGAATCAAATGAAATAACAGGATTTCAGAGCAGGTTTAAATTTAAGGTTTATTTGTAACAGTTGCAAGTTTAAGTTTAATAACTTGTATTATACACAGGTTCACATGAGTTTTCTTTTACTATATTGTATCTGAATGTCTCTGTGCATAAATATAAACTGGCCATATCAAATTTACTGTAACAGGAACTAGTTTTTGTGTCAGAAGAAACACACTTGCCAGTCACAGCTGCATGTGTGTACAAAACTCAGTCATGCATTTCTCCACAAAGTCAGGAAGAATGTTATATTAATTTAGTAATGCTTGGATGTGTGATTGTCAGTGTTTGTGCATTAATTCCTATACTGCTTCACATAAAACCTGGTGATACCTGGTAAATAAAATAACTTGGTAAATATAAATATATATATATATATATAACTAAGGTGACCTCAACATAGTGTGGACATCTCAAAACAAATTACATAAACTGTCATCACAAATGACATGTACTAAAACAACAAGCCTCAAATGGCAATGAACAATTTGTGGCAGTAAACATCATTAATCAGCATGCCATTAATTCTGCTTATGGTGAGTGTGCTAGTAGAGTAGGGCACTGATGATCTAACTAAAGTGGCAATATTTTTTATTCAGCTTGAGAAGGAGCTGATTCTCAAATTTTTTTGAGTCCATTCTTGCCCTCCTTGGACTGAAATTAAGCCCTGCTGTGCTGAAAAGACGTTCACAAGCTGCAGAAGCAGGTAAAGCAGTGTTGACCTTCAATGAAACTTACAGACTGCTGGGAAGGACTTGAGAATTTCTTTGTCATCAGCTTTGCAGGCAAGGTAGCCATCTAACTGCTTGATACCTTCCTGGCCATGAGTAGGCTTCAAAGAAGTCCTCTTCCTCAGAGGCACTGGAACCATCAACTGTTGTTTGATTCAAAGTCTCTTCCTCCAGATGGTCCTTGATGTAGTCCAGGCCTGAAATGGACATTTCCATAGATGCTAAGAATCAAAACTTCACTTTAATCATCCACATTTCTCCAGATAAAAATATCAAAAGAACAGCATTGTCCTATGTATTTCCAAGGTGCATTTAAAACTAACCTAAACAAATTGAGAATGTCAAGATAAAATTTGAGTTGGATATCTTTTAAAAATGATTTGGCTCAGTTTCTTTGAATCTTTAACAGATGACACTTTTCAAAAACAAAAACTAAAATAATCTTACCTAGTTTGACAATGTGTTCATCCGATGTCCAGGATGTTTTAAATTTCGGGACAAGGATTGCAGCTGCTATAAACTCTGGCTCTACCAGTATGTTTCCAAAGCGCTGCTGCAGGCCTCCTTGGATGGCATCCACCAGAGGTTTGCAGTACCTGGAGGTAATGCAAATTTGGTCCAGTTTCGAGATGAGGAGTGTCAAAGTAGGCAGAAGCCATCCCATCTGAACATCGATTTCAGCCTGAAGAATGTTGAGGGCTTTGGCTAGGGGGCTCATGGTTCCGGCATACTCTTCCAGAAAGGCAATTTCAACTGGACTCAACCTATCACACATTCAGACAACAACAATTAATCATTTCAAGTCATTACACTTTTAAGTGTGTGCGTGTGTGTGTGTGTGTGTGTGTGTGTGTGTGTGTGTGTGTGTGTGTGTGTGTGTGAGAGAGAGAGAGAGAGAGAGAGAGAGAGAGGGAAGTGTCATTTTACTGTATCTACTGTTTTACTGTTTCCCTGTATCTACTCCTATCAGATCCTTGAGTAGTTAAGCTACTACTCAAAGTAATGTGTTTTAAAAAAAAGTTTTACTATTAACATTACATTACTGGAACATGAATTTAAAGGAATTATAAAAAAAACATCACTTACATTGGCAACTTGAGTGAAGTGCAGACAGTTCTGATAGCCCCCTCTCCCTGATCTTTAATGATTCGAAGCACTCTCTCAACGGCGAGAAATAAGGAATTCCACCTTGTTGTGTTGGGGCGGATCAGCTGAATTTTGCACGTCTTCTATAATCTCTGCTGCAGCCACAGATCTGCCACACTTATTCCATAGTGCATGGCACTTTGCAAATGCTGACCTGGACAGCTTCTTGTAGGCTTCATTTGAACAGGCTTTGGCTGCATCCACTGTGGAAACCAAGTTTAATAAGTGGCAGGCACAACGATGATGCTTTGGAAGTTGGAATTGTAAGCCATCATCCTCATCTAAAACAGCTGTGTCCTCTACAAAGTCCACCTCGACACCAACCACATCCTCATCATCTCCATCACACATCACATCACTTATCTCATCTTCAGTCTCATCTGAAGCAGAGTTGTTGTTCTCATCTTGCTCTCCGTATATATCAACTAACTTAACATACACAATGAAACCGTTTTCTGTAAGCTACAGTTAGATTACTCAATTAAAAATGACCACCAGAATGAAAATGGCTTACCTCGACGTGTTTCCTTAGATTTGAAGGAGAATTCTTGTAAGAAGAAATTTTACAGGGCCGAGGCAGGCAGAGAAGGCAATTGAAAATGAAGGACTCTTTCTTCTTTTCAACGACTTCAAAAAAATTGCGCAAATAAGGCCTCTGGTGTTGTGGCAAGTTAGAGTCAGGAGTTTCTTCCATCATTTTTGAAGGCACTGGCACTCTCAGTCTCAAAATGTTAACGCTGAACTGTATTCGTGTGTAGATACCACCAAGCGGCAACCAAAACGAGTTCAAAACAGAGCGCGCGCTGTACCCTGATTGGTGGCTTGCCATGTGCCTGACCAGTTAAGTTAACTTTTTTATCCACTAATAAATAAAAAGGAACGACTGATTTCACAAAATGTAGTTGAGTAAAAGTAAGATATTTGACTTTGAAATGTAGTGAAGTTAAAGTAAAAAGTCTCCCCAAATGGAAATACTTCAGTAAAGTACAGATACGTGAAAAAGTTACTTAAGTACAGTAACAAATTACATTTACTTCGTTACTGTCCACCACTGCTTTTAAACCACAGAATAAGTTTATTGTATATACACTGGCAGCCAAAAGTTTGGATTAATGTAAAGATTTTGCTCTTATGGAAAGAAATTGGTACTTTTATTCACCAAAGTGGCATTCAACTGATCACAATGTATAGTCAGGACATTAATAACATGAAAAATTACTATTACAATTTGAAAAAAATGTTCAGAACTTCTTAAACTATTTCAAAGATTTCTCAACAAAACATTCTCCATGTGCAGCAATAACAGCTTTGCAGATCCTTGGCATTCTAGCTGTCAGTTTGTCCAGATACTCAGGTGACATTTCACCCCATGCTTCCTATAGCACTTGCCATAGATGTCTTGTCGGGCACTTCTCACACACCTTACAGTCTAGCTGATCCCGCAAAAGCTCATTGGGTTTAAGATCCATAACACTCTTTTCCAATTATCTGATGTCCAATGTCTGTTTCTTTGCCCACTCTAACCTTTTCTTTTTGTTTTTCTGTTTCAAAAGTGTCTTTTTCTTTGCAATTCTTCCCATAAGGCCTGCACCTCTCTGTACTGATGTACATGAAATTGGTTTTGAGCGGGTAGAATTAAATGAAGCTGTCAGCTGAGGACATGTGAGGCATCTATTTCTCAAACTACAGACTCTGATGTACTTATCCTCTTGTTTGGTTGTACATCTGGCTTTCCACATCTCTTTCTGTCCTTGTTAGAGCCAGTTGTCCTTTGTCTTTAAAAACTGTAGTGTACGCCTTTGTATGAAATCTTCTTTTTTATTTTTTTTTTTTTTTTGCCAAATTCAAGCATTGTATAGACTTCATTCCTCAAAACAATGATTGACTGACGAGTTTCTAAAGAAAGCTGTTTCTTTTTTGCCATTTTAGACCTAATATTGACCTTAAGACATGCCAGTCTATTGCATACTGTGGCAACTCAAAAACAAACACAAAGACAATGTTAAGCTTCATTTAACAAACCAAATAGCTTTCAACTGTGTTTGATATAATGTCAAGTGATTTTCTAGTACCAAATTAGCAATTTAGCATGATTACTCAATGATAAGGTGTTGGAGTGATGGCTGCTGGAAATGGGGCCTGTCTAGATTTGATCAAAAATGACTTTTTTCAAATAGTGATGGTGCTGTTTTTTACATCAGTAATGACCTGACTATACTTTGTTCTCAGCTGAATGCCACTTTGGTGACTTAAGTTACCAATTTCCTTCCGAAACAGCAAAATCTGTACATTATTCCAAACTTTCGGCCGCCAGTGTACATACATCCATCTCGTCACCAAAGTACCATGATAAAAAGTTTACAGCTCTTATACACACAGTCAGTACATCAAATGCGATCTTCCTCCGATGCATGCTGCCATTTGTTTACATAAGTAGCGGTTGTCATTCGGCAAACAGATAGCTACTCAGAGTCTTTTCAAGCACATAATATGTTTATTTTATGTAACAAACAGCTAAATTGTCACCAAAGTACCACAATGAAAGTTCACAGTTTGTATATGCACAACCATCATATAAATGCGATCTTCCCATGCACGCAGCTACGTCTGCTGATTAGGTGCACCTGCGGTTTTCATTAACACAAACAGCAACTCAAACAGTTTTTCAGGCATATAATATATTTGTTTTCTGAAAGAGACAGCCAAACTTTCACAAAAACACCACGATAACAGTTTAAACTCGTATACTCACAGTGAAAACATGCTGATTGAGCACGATTATTCATGCACACAGCTAAGTCTGTTACATTAGTGTTTGTCACACACACACACACACACACACACACAATGTCTGAGATGTCAAACAGTGCATAGGCAAACCGGACTGCTGATATTATTTATTCATTTGATTTTTACAGCTATAAAAGCAAAATAAATCAAATAAAAACAGTACAGCAGACATAACCCATTTGTTCACATGTTTACTATATTATATACAATATTTTTTATGACAAGAAATCAAAAATTTAAATAAAATAATAAAAAAATACCCGTCTACACTGTGCAGTGTCACGTGCAAAAATAATAGTTCTGAAACTAACAGTATGTTTTTATAGTATGACCTCTTATACATCAAAAGATCAAGGAAAATTGAATTCCTCATGTCATGACACCTTTAAGCCATCATTGAGTCTGTGTTATGTACTTGGCGCCATCTCCTGTTGGTCATATGTAATTAGAGTGAACGATCCTCTCTGCCCATTTTTGGATGACTCCCACCTCTGGTTGCAGCATTATAAATCCTAATACGATTAGTTTAGCATTCCATTACACTGGACAATGCACTACATAATTTCCGATTAAGTCATCTGATCCAGGAAACATGTTTTAAGCTAGAATGAACATTACGTGTTGTGTGCACATTGTGCTTCGTGTGGACTAGCTAATGATCTATGCATCCGTTTACACTGTGTGTGGGCTCGTTTTAATAGGAATCCCCTCCTCTAAGTAATGGTATGTGATATTTTATGTTCTTTTTATTTTTCGTTTAGTTATTAGCAAAAACACGGATTACAAGAAACTGTAACATTGTACAAATGTACTATTACTCGCAATATTTTTCTGTAAGACAAACTCAGCTGGTTGTATTCTACTCTTTGCGAGCTTTCCAACAACATATGACACATAGCTATTTGATCAGTTTGATGTTTTTACCAATTACAATGATATGTACAGTGCAAAATTAATAACAAATTATCAAAATGGAACACTTCTGATTTGTCTGCAAATTTCAAAGTACTTGTTTAGTTTTGGTCATAATGCCTACATGAATTGTAAAGTACAGCTTCTAAGCTTTAAAGTGATACCTATTTTGTGTTGGTCAAGAAATAGGGGCAGTGGTGGCTCAGCAGTTAAGGCTCTGGGTTACTGGTCAGAAGGTCAGGGTTTCAAGCCCCAGCACCACCAAGATGCCACTGTTGGGCCCTTGAGCAAGGCCCTTGACCCTATCTGCTCCAGGGGCACCATATCATGGCTGACCCTGCACTCTGACCCCAGCTTAGCTGGGATATGTGAAAAAAAGAATTTCACTGTATACAGGTGCATCTCAATAAATTAGAATGTCGTGGAAAAGTTTATTTATTTCAGTAATTCAACTCAAATTGTGAAACTCGTGTATTAAATAAATTCAATGCACACAGACTGAAGTAGTTTAAGTCTTTGGTTCTTTTAATTGTGATGATTTTGGCTCACATTTAACAAAAACCCACCAATTCACTATCTCAAAAAATTAGAATATGGTGACATGCCAATCAGCTAATCAACTCAAAACACCTGCAAAGGTTTCCTGAGCCTTCAAAATGGTCTCTCAGTTTGGTTCACTAGGCTACACAATCATGGGGAAGACTGCTGATCTGACAGTTATCCAGAAGACAATCATTGACACCCTTCACAAGGAGGGTAAGCCACAAACATTCATTGCCAAATAAGCTGGCTGTTCACAGAGTGCTGTATCCAAGCATGTTAACAGAAAGTTGAGTGGAAGGAAAAAGTGTGGAAGAAAAAGATGCACAACCAACCGAGAGAACCGCAGCCTTATGATTGTCAAGCAAAATCGATTCAAGAATTTGGGTGAACTTCACAAGGAATGGACTGAGGCTGGGGTCAAGGCATCAAGACACAGACATGTCAAGGAATTTGGCTACAGTTGTCGTATTCCTCTTGTTAAGCCACTCCTGAACCACAGACAACGTCAGAGGCGTCTTACCTGGGCTAAGGAGAAGAAGAACTGGACTGTTGCCCAGTGGTCCAAAGTCCTCTTTTCAGATGAGAGCAAGTTTTGTACTTCATTTGGAAACCAAGGTCCTAGAGTCTGGAGGAAGGGTGGAGAAGCTCATAGCCCAAGTTGCTTGAAGTCCAGTGTTAAGTTTCCACAGTCTGTGATGATTTGGGGTGCAATGTCATCTGCTGGTGTTGGTCCATTGTGTTTTTTGAAAACCAAAGTCACTGCACCCGTTTACCAAGAAATTTTGGAGCACTTCATGCTTCCTTCTGCTGACCAGCTTTTTAAAGATGCTGATTTCATTTTCCAGCAGGATTTGGCACCTGCCCACACTGCCAAAAGCACCAAAAGTTGGTTAAATGACCATGGTGTTGGTGTGCTTGACTGGCCAGCAAACTCACCAGACCTGAACCCCATAGAGAATCTATGGGGTATTGTCAAGAGGAAAATGAGAAACATGAGACCAAAAAATGCAGATGAGCTGAAGGCCACTGTCAAAGAAACCTGGGCTTCCATACCACCTCAGCAGTGCCACAAACTGATCACCTCCATGCCACGCCGAATTGAGGCAGTAATTAAAGCAAAAGGAGCCCCTACCAAGTATTGAGTACATATACAGTAAATGAACATACTTTCCAGAAGGCCAACAATTCACTAAAAATGTTTTTTTTATTGGTCTTATGATGTATTCTAATTTTTTGAGATAGTGAATTGGTGGGTTTTTGTTAAATGTGAGCCAAAATCATCACAATTAAAAGAACCAGAGACTTAAACTACTTCAGTCTGTGTGCACTGAATTTATTTAATACACGAGTTTCACAATTTGAGTTGAATTACTGAAATAAATGAACTTTTCCACGACATTCTAATTTATTGAGATGCACCTGTATGTGCAAATGTGTGATAAATAAATATAATTAAATTGAGACTGTAGTTATTCATATTTTGATAATTATTTATTTTTCAGCAGGCCAATCCGAGCTTAAAGGGTTAAGAAAATGTTTTGTTTACTTATGTGATTAATCACTTGATGTGCAGTCTTGGTCCTGAGGCAAAACCAGCTGAGAACCATTGTCCCAGAAGAACATATTTTGTATTTTGTGGCAGCATAGAGACAGAAATATAGGCTATTGAAATATCTAGTTTCCTTTAAAGACCTGACTACATGCTATAGATTAAAATAGATTTAGAAGTCTATAATAGTCTGACACAATATGATCTCTACACTCTGCAGGGAAAATTCACCACATCCAGTGATGTGTGGGCTTTTGGTGTGACCCTTTGGGAGATGCTTACCTTCTGTAAAGAGCAGCCCTACTCACAACTATCAGACGAGCAGGTCATTGAAAATACAGGGGAGTTCTTTCGGGATCAAAGGAGACAGGTATGAAAATAGTTAACCGCTTTTGTGTTTTAAAGAGATCTTCTGATTAAACTGAAATCTGATCCCTCTTATTCAGCCTTACCACATCTATACCTTATTTCAGGGTGGTATATAATAGTTCTGAATATATTTTTATTGTCAGATATACCTGCCCCAGCCGCCAATGTGTCCTGACCCCATCTACAAGCTCATGTTGAGCAGCTGGCACAGGAATACCAAAGAACGTCCATCCTTCCAGGAGATTCATCGCACCCTACTGGAGTGCAAGCCATAGTGTTCACTTTTGTGCCATCCGTGGCACCTTCAGAGACATTTCAGTGCGCCCACAGGACTCCAGTCAACCACACGCTACAACAGGCACTTACAACTTCCCTTATATAGTCCGATAGATAAGAATACATTATTCTTTAGTAGCAATTTTCACTGTGATTGTGCAAATACAAACTAATATATATTGTACAAATAAACTATGCAGTTTTTTATTTAGCCCCCTAACTAAGTGCATTTGGCTGGCATACAATAAATGGGTAGCACTAGGCCAAATAAATGTAGCAATTAATTTAGGCACATTTAACACCAAAGAATAGGATTTTTACACACTGTGTAATTTCTCCAGATAACTCTATTCTATCTAAAATATCTATCTGAATTAGAAGCAATGATTTAAAAAAAAAAAAAAATTATAAACAAACCGTATTTCCATCTTAATGTTGTTTTCAGTATTTTGAAGCCGAAGACAGCTTGAATGTAAATAAGAATGCATTTTAATTGACATTCAGATTCAGCTTTGGTTTTATCTTTATGTCTTTGTGCATATGTTCATCTCATTTATCTAGAAATATTTTGTTATTTTACATATTCTATTTTTTTCTCTTTATTCTATTCTGTAGTAAGCTGAAAAAACACTTGGATTAACAATTTTAAAACTACATTTATCTGGTTTTCACTGAAGTTCAAAATCAAAATCTGAAAAAGCAAACCTAATATGATGTAAACTTTTCCATTGGTCAAGACATTGTAAAATGTTTAATAGTGGTATCCTATACCTACATATAGTGTTAATATTTAAATGAATTACATAATGTAAGTGTTTGTTCTTTCCCTAGTGTTATTCTCTAAAATCTTATTATGATGGTTATTTAAGACTTGTAATGGTGAAATTTAAGTTGTTTTTTGTTTTTCTTTGCTCAAAACAACTTTTGAATCATGAAATGTTAATAGCTGAAATTTCAGCATTCTAATTTTTGTAAATGAGCTATACATTTTTGTCATTCTTTTACAGAAATCACTCGCTTGCATGAAGTTGGATGAAATCCAGTGTAGTAACATTACTTTAATACTAATCTCACTTTTTTTTATTGTTCGTTTGATGTCCAATGTCTTCATTTATTCTGTTTGGGAATGATTATCAAGGTACACCACAGGGAGCATTATGCGCATTGATTAATGTCTGTTTAATGTTGAAGATCTTTAGAGCAAATGAAAATAAGCTTTACTTCAGCTGTTTTGTCTTATTTTTATATAAATGTATATTGGTACAAGGTGGTGCTGAATTGCTAAAGTTTTGTTGGATAAATACTGGATTTGTATTGAACAGATGCACTATGATGGTTTACAGTACGTTGTGATGTGTTTTGGGATGTGAAAAGTGCTGCAAATGGAACACTCAGAAATCTAACTTGTAATCAATTTGTTTACTTGTAAATAGTTTTTTGGAAGGTCACTGTCTATGACCATAATAATGAAATTTTGTGCACCTTTTGTTTTTGGTTGTGATATCTACCAAACCATAAGAAGTGATTTGGATCTGGGTTAAAGGTCAATGGCAATATTTATAGCTTTTAACATTCTTGACATGACTGTTGAAGTTGCATTTTAGATAGCTTTATGCTTCATTTCTTCACTGTTTAATGCCAGAAATGTGTCTGATTTCTCATCAAGTCTGTTTAAAAATGGATTAAGTTCTCGCTTATCAATTAACCTTACAAACAGCCCTTTCTTAGGTTATGAGCTTGTTTACAAAAACCTGCAAATATTCCACATTCTTCTTAATAAGGTCTTGTGAAGAGAGGAAATAAACATGTATCATAGTTTACTCTCTTGCGCATTGACAATGTCATACCACAATGAATGGGAGAAACTGGATGTTTTTTGTTCATAGGAAAATATCCTACAATTTGTTCATTTAATCCTTGAAATACTATCTTAGTACCATCTCTAATGTTCACTTTCTTGCTGTATTCCTTTAATAGCAATCATGTTTTTCACTGATATTGTACATGTTAAGGAATTGTACATATTATAGTCTTTAAAATTGTAGTCTGGACATTTTATAATTATGTAAGAACGAATTTCATACTGACAGAAGACTTTCACATTTCTAAAATACATAAGTGATTTTATCTGTCAGATAAAGTATGTGGTCAATAAATTGGACATTTGTGTATAGTTTAGAATATTAATGTCGATGCCAAGAAATACATTAATTTGAACAATGTGTATAACCAAAAGTGGAAATAAAACTCGTTTTACAATTGGTCTCTGCTTGTCAACAGATCGTACACTTCTACTTTTCGACGATTGGTTGGTCTGGTCTGACAGTGGCTAATGCTTGATTGGTCAGAGTAGATCTCACGTCACAAAAAGGGAGCCGGTGATTGGTCGATAGATGTGTGACTTCCAATCACACCATGGCGGCGGTGCAAACTCCATCTATACACAAACGTCCCCCCAAAACACTAGTTGTCTCGAATGCAAAAGTACCGAATAGAGGTAGTACATCGTATATATTTTATATGAATGTGTAGACAGGATGAAGAAAGTAGTGCTGGTAACCGGTGCAAACAGGTAACGAAATCTTATTATCCTTAAAAATAATGTTGCCTTAATAGATTCGCATTACTAATATACAGTAGTTACAATAGTTTGACAACTCTGTTTTAAATCAGGTTGCTGTTGTAGTCATGAAAACTGTTCATTATTTTTTCACTGTCCTCTCAAATAAATATTATTAAGGCATTTGTTAAAAAAAAAATTAAAAAATGGCAATTCATATTTTTATATTGAATAATTCAGTATACTACACTATGCTAACTGCATACTATATAATAAACACACTATGCATACACACTATATAAATGCATACTATACTATACACTTGCCTGTACATACTATACTACATATGTGTGCTCATGCCCTCATTATAAATGTGTGTGTGTGTGTGTGTGTGTGTGTGTGTGTGTGTGTGTGTGTGTGTGTGTGTGTGTCCGTCCGTCCGTCCATCCAGTGGTATTGGCCTTGCTCTGTGTGAGCGTCTACTTACCCAGGATGCCCAGGCGCAGCTCTGTCTGGCTTGCAGGAACATGCAGAGAGCTGAGGCTGCCAGACAGGCTCTTCTACTGTCCCACCCTCAAGCTCACGTTTCTCTACTGCACCTAGATGTTGGCAACATGCACTCTGTGATCAGGGCTGCTGGCGAGTTCAAACAGAAGTAAGAGATCACAGCACCCACTTACCAACATTTACTATATTTTTTAATAGGCTTAGTTCACCCCAAAATTAATATTCTGTCATGTAGTCACCCTCATGTTGTTCCAAACCCGTATGATATTCAATCTTTTATGGAACACAAAAGGAGAAATTCTGAAGAATATTTGTGCTTCTCTTTGTACAGTCGTACAGTAGTTTCATTTGAGAAAAAGACCAAGATTTAAGCTGTTATTCACTGAAAATCTTGCCCTCCACAGTTGCTCTCAAATCTCAGTGTGTAGAAACTTGGCATCTCACAACTGGTTAAGCGACGTTTTGTGGTCTTTGTGGTTTTATTTTATTATACAACCTTCAGTACTGTAACTGTGCCAGAAGCAGTGTAGTACAGGATGTTACTAAAAACTTGGGGACCCATTGCGAGAATTTGTACAAAGTTCAGCAAATATAGATAAAAAAATAAAAAAAAAGTTAGTCAGTCAACACCCTTTTTATTTAAAAAATGACTAGTGCAGCACATTTGAAACCCCAAGTCTAATGAACTAACTTTAAGATTTTATTAAAGGTTTACTTAAATTTATTACTTTACTAACTTTAGCTTATACCTTTATTTATTTGAACAGGTACAACAGATTGGACTATCTGTACCTCAATGCTGGAATCATGCCTAATCCAAAGGTAGATCACAAAGCCTTTTATAAAGGCCTCTTTTCCAGGTACAGTTTATTTATGTCTTTCTATATACAGTGTATTGTTTCTGTAGTATTGTATATTATGTCTAACAAAGCAAGTTAGTCCTTCTTTACACCCCCAGTTGAAAATCCAAAGTTTTCTAAATAGCCAGAGTAATTGAAGAAAAAAACTACATAAAATCATAATACTCATACTACATTTGAAAATAATTTAGTATGCGGTATACAACTTTTCTGTATGCATGTGATACCCAGATAATTAGATTAAATGAAAATTGTGCACAATGCAATGCACATATTATGTGCTATTGATTTAGTACTATACCATTTAAAACATTCATTTTTGCATTATTATTGTATGCTATTTTTCATAAATAGCATCCATGTTACAGATGTGGTAGGCAGTATGCTCTATGGTAGTTGGTTATATTAAACATAGCAGAAGTCTGTGATATAGTCACAGACTATTTTTTTTTTCCCCAACAGAAATGTGGTTCATATGTTTGCCACGGGAGAGGGTATTCTGACCCAAGAAGATAAGGTCACACCCATTGGTTTACAGGAGGTGTTTGCAACTAATCTTTTTGGTCATTTCCTTCTGGTAAGTTGCTGAGATAGAAATAGCCAAATGTTTCTGTAACTGCAAATAAATACAAGCGAAGCCTTTTATTAACAAATAAAATAGAAATGTCTGATATAGTTTCACTGTTTCTGTAGGCTACTCTGGCTATGTCCACATTAATTTGGATAAATTAAAAAAGGCGTTTTTGTTTTTGAAACGCTCTCTCCATCCACACTGCTGTTTTCAAAGTTTTCCAAAATTTGCTTGTCCACACAGAAACGTGTGAAAACGCTTAAATCCTCTTATTGCACATCCGAAAAAACGTAAGAAGCGTGACCCTGGGGGGGCCTGGGTAGCTCAGCGAGTATTGGCGCTGACTACCACCCCTGGAGTCGTGAGTTCGCATCCAGGGCGTGCTGAGTGACTCCAGCCAGGTCTCCTAAGCAACCAAATTGGCCCGGTTGCTAGGGAGGGTAGAGTCACATGGGGTAACCTCCTCGTGGTCGCTATAAAGTGTGGTTCTCGCTCTTGGTGGGGTGCGTGGTGAGTGGATGCCACAGAGAATAGTGTGGGCCTCCACATGTGCTACGTCTCCGCGGTAACGCGCTCAACAAGCCACGTGATAAGATGTGCGGATTGAAGGTCTCAGATGTGAAGGCAACTGAGATTCGTCCTCTGCCATCCAGATTGAGGCGAGACACTACGCCACCACAAGGACTTAGAGCGCATTGGGTATTGGGCGTTCCAAATTGGGGAGAAAAGGGGAGAAAAAAAAAAAAAGAAAAGTGACCCTACGTCATTTCCATGTACGGTCTGAAACACAATTGTCCTTGTGTTCCGCCCCCGGACAGCAATTCCGAGTAATCTTCCCTATGCCTTTGAAGGAATGCAATGTGAAGGTAACATTAGTAACATTTATCTTTAACAACACTATCAAAGTGGACAGCAGGCACAACAATGCCGCTACAACATGGGCCACCACCTTGATTGTTTTGGGTTGAATGGATCACATGACAACAAATACATCATTGTGTTTGAATATCTCAGTTTTCCCTGTCCACACTGCAACTCAAAGATGGTGTTTTCAAATGTATTCACTCGGGAGAGCGTTTTCGAAAAGCTCAGTTTTCGCTGGACAAAAATGCTGTCTCCGTGTTGACGGAAGGCCAAAATGTAGGGAAAATAATGCATTTTCAAACGAAAACCTATTAATGTGGACGTGACCTAAATTTCAGCAGTTGTATGTTCAAGCAGTTTGAAAATGCAACTGACAACTTTAGAATATTTTAAATGTTGGTGTTTGTTGGGGCAGTCTGAAAATGACAGTTACGTTTCCCAACATTCAAAATCCAACAGCCGCTTTAGTATTTTTCAAATATTGGTGTTTGTTGCGGTAGTTTGAAAATGACAGTTACGTTTTCTAAAATTCTAAATCTAACAGCCAACATTAGAATGCTTAAAATATTAGCATTTTTTGGGGCAGTTTGAAAATGACAGTTATGTTTCCAAAGATCTCACCAACAGCCAACTTTAGAATGTTTGAAATGGTGCTGTTTGTTGGTGTTTCTTGGGGCAGTGTGAGTTAACCGTATGAGAGCAGAATATGACTGTGCTAGAATACAACATATGCTCACAATATTTTTTGTATTTTCCACTAAACGCAAATGAATAACCTCCATCATAAAGATCTCCAAGAACAAGATTCCATCCACATATAAGTGACAGGATTTATGTCACTGTTGTCAGTAGCGTGTAACCTGGCAGCTGCTAATCAATAATTCATTTGAACATTTCTAGTCCTGAAGTTATTTCTCAGTCCTCAAATTGCAGCCTTCCTTGTGAAGTGTTTGCAAATTTAAAGGGATAGTTCACCCAAAAATGAAAATTCTTTCGTCATTTACTCACCCTCTTGTCATCCCAGATGTGTATGATTTACTTTCTTCTGCTGAACACAAACAAAGATTTTTAGAAGGATATTTCAGCTCTGTAGGTCCATACAATGCAAGTGAATGGTGACCAGACCTTTCAAGCTTCTGTCACTTGAAAGTGAAAGTGGAGATTTATAGTAAAATATAATTAAAAAATTGATCTGTTTCTCATCCAAAGTACAGTTGCATCGCTTCAGAATCCATATATTAGACCACTGGAGTCGTATGGATTAATTTTATGCTGCCTTTATGTGATCTTTGGAGCTTCAAAGGTCTGGCCACCATTTACAGAGATGAAATATTCTTCTAAAAACCTTTATTTGTGTTCAGCAGAAGAAAGGATGTCATACACAACTGGGATGGCATGAAAGTGAGTAAATGATGAGAGAACTTTCATTTTTGGGTGAAGTATCCCTTTAACAGCTCATTCATTTGCACAAAGGCATCTGGTCATTAGTGATGGAAGCTGAAGTTGAGGCAGCACCGTTCTCTTCAGATGCTTCTTTATACAGTTGAGGTATTGTGGATCAGGTGGCTTTGACATTAAAGTTGCAATAGATGTCACACTCTGTGTCCACGAAGGCCAGACGAGACATATCTGGGACAGCACCGATTCACAGGGAGTGTGATGACTTGTATTTCTATTCAAGTTGCCCTCTGTTTCTCTCTCTCTCTCTCTTTTTCTCTCTCTCTCTCTCTCTGTCACATACAAACACACACATTTAAATTCTTTTTTTTTAAATTTGTCAGCCATTTCGTTTTTTATATATTTCTATTTTATTAGTTTAAATAATACTTATATAATACACACAAACAACAAAATGTCAAAGGCAGCTGCAAGAATTCAGTATGTCCATCACACACAAACTCATATTTTTCAGATAATCATTGAGGTAGCATTCATCAAAACAGGCTAAATTCACTGAGAATTTTTTATTTATTTTAAATGATAGTTATCATTAATTTGAGTCCTTTCTTTTTATTAAGCAATTTGATAATTTCTCCCATGCATTTTCACAAAGGGAATGGTACCTTGTGATTTCTAATATCGAAGTTAATTATCAGCCATTTAGTTTTGTGCTTAAAGTGTCACACATGTCATAAAGAGGTAGTTTCCCCAAAATTTAAAATGTAGTAATTTACTCACTTGTATGTTGTTCCAAACATCTCCAAGTAGCATCTTTTTTCCATACATCAAAAGTGAGTGATGACTGAGGCCGTCAGTCTGCTCAACATCTTCTTTTGTGTTTCATGGAGGAAAGTAAGTCATACAGGTTTGGAACAATATGAAGGTGAGAAATTATCCCTTTAAAACATGAAAAGTGTTTAACCACTCCCTTTTCCTGCAGAGCAACTCTCAACACCACAGTTGTCAGTGTGTGGAGGTGTTTCAAATGAATGATTTATCAATTAATTCATTCAATGTTCAAAGCAAACCTGTTTAAAATTACTTCAATAGATATAGCTTGATATGACCTTATCAAGTAACTTTGTAATATTTCTACAGACCTCACATAACTTACAAAATCATCTCCACTGGTCCATCCTTAGCATTAAAAAAACATTAAAAAAAATGTAAGCAATACTTTCAGTGATCTCACTGCATTTATTGCACTGTGACAGGTGAGGGAGCTGGAGCCCTTATTGGGCCAGGGGGACCACAACTCTGTAGTGATCTGGACATCCTCCAGTAATGCCCGGCGATCAGCCTTTAGTCTAGATGACGTGCAGCATCAGAAAGGCCATGAACCCTACAGCTCCTCCAAATACGCCTCAGACCTACTTAGCCTAGCCCTAAACCGTCACTACAACAGCCGGGTAAGTGGACCCTCAGTTCCCATTAGAACTTGATAGCCTGTTTTAAGGGTGCAGCTATCTGCCCCAGCAGATGTAAACAGGAAAAGGAATTTAGAAATAAAAAATGAGATATTTTATTTTACATATATTTTGTAGAACCGCACTACAAAATTTACTAAAATTGGTTTAGATAAATTACATGTTTTATGTTTTCATAATTTCACTAATGATGACAGACAATTGTTATTTGATTTAGTAAAGCATACTAATCGGTTCACAGGGTCTGTATTCATCAGTGATCTGTCCTGGACTAGTGATGACTAACCTCACCTACGGCATTCTACCTTCATTCTTCTGGACCATCATCATGCCAATAATGTGGCTGGCATGTCACCCATTTGTTTTCAGATTTGCTGTACTTCTTGTGTAATATCATCAAAATGGTGGAGCAGGAAATTCTCACAAAAAGCTAACTTTTATTTGTGCTTCCACTTATACATGTGTGGGTCAGAGTTAATGTCTGATGAACCTTTGTGTGTCCTGTCATTTCAGATAAGGATATTCATCAACACTTTTACCCTCACACCTTATAATGGAGCAGAGGCTTTGGTATGTACCAAGACCACCCCAAATATTTATAGAATCAACTTGAATAATTGCAATCGCATCTTCTGCAACTTTATAGGACCACACACTGTCAGATAAAAGGTAATGTGCAGGTTCATTTTTGTTCCCAGAGAAACAAAACATATAAATGTACATTTGAAGGTACACAATAGGCCCTCATTACATACACAAAGTGATTTATGGACATTTAAAAAATTATAAGTGACAAATCCCTTAGTTCCAGGGAAGGAAGAAGCGGGAGACAGCGGACTGCGTTCCAATGAAACAGTCCTTTAATCGTAGGTTAATCTTGTTGCTTTTTCAGCAACACACTCTGCACACAGGCACACACACTGGCGGTTCAAGCACGACTCTCTCTCTCGTCCACTGCCGTCTCCTCCCCTTTTATCCGTCACAGCTCACTGGAAACACAAACAGGTGTTAGCACAGGTGTAAATCCTTAACCACTCAGCTTTCCCAGACCTCACTCTCCACAGATCGGCACCCCCGCCTCCACATACCCATCCACGTACCGTTCAGCCTGCTACCGACTCCCCCCTTGGACCACCTCAAATTTAAAGGGCTGAAGTGCAAGATATTAACAAGTGATCCGGGCGTTGGTATCCTTCATGCGGTGGAGTCATTGGAGCGTGGCGTGACACGAACATAGGTTGAAGGCCCTCCCAAGCAGGTAGTACCGGAGGGTGAGGGCCGCCCATTTGTTGGCCAGGCACTCTTTGTCTATCATGCTGTACTTCGTCTCTCGCACCGAGAGCTTCTGACTAATGTACAGCATGGGGTGCTCCTCCCCCTCCACTACCTGGGATAGTACAGCCCCCAACCCCCTGTCCGACGTGTCTGTCTGTAACAAAAAAGGGAGAGAAAAGTCAGGGTAATGCAAGAGTGGCCTGCCACAGAGTGCAGCTTTCACTTGTGTAAACACCTGTTGGCATGGCTTCGTCCACTGGAACGGGTCTGGTGTTCCCTTTTTAGTGAGATCAGTCAGCGGGCTGGTGACATCCAAATATTTAGGTACAAACCTATGATAATAGCCAGCCAGCCCCAGGAACTGTCTCACCTCCTTTTTGGTCTTGGGTCTCGGACAAGCCGAAATAGTTGCTGTTTTATCAATTTGGAGACGCACTTGTCCATGACCCAAGTGGAAACCCAGATACCGTACTTCCACCCGTCCAATTGCACACTTCTTTGGATTTGCTGTGTGTCCTGCCCTTCTCAGCGATCTCAGGATGGCCCTCAGTTACTGGATATACCGCTGCCAATCATTGCTATAAATAATAATATCATCCAGGTAGGCAGCGACATATGCAGTTTGCTGGTGGAGAATTTTATCCATGAGTTGTTGAAACGTAGCCCAAACAAACCGAACGGAAGGGTAACGAATTGGTGTAAGCCAAATGGAGTGGAAAAAAAAGTTTTTTTCTTGAGACATGGGAGTCAAGGGGATCTGCCAATTCGTTAAATCCAGTGTCGAATAAAAGCGACCTGCACCTAACCAATCGAGCAGTTCATCAATGCGAGGCAATGGGTACACGTTGAATTTAGACACAAAACCGGACCGTCCCATCGGACTTCGTACCAAAACCACCGGGCTGGCCCAGTCACTGTGGGACTCCTCGATCACACCCGTATTGAGCATGGCTGTGAGTTCTTCCCGGACCACTTTTTTTTGTGTTCCGGTAACCAATAGGGGTGGGAACGTACCACCACTCCTGGAGTCATCTCAATGTGTTGTTCTATGAGGTTCGTACAACCGGTAGAGACGAAAACATGTCGGAAAACTCCTTTTGCAACCTGGCAACCTCATTGGGAACTGGGGTGGTTTGATGGTTTTTGATTCCACCTCTGGACCTAACTCCGCCCTCTCTGGGACGACCGTCGCCAAAGCCACAGATACCACCTCTCTCCACGGTTTTAGGAGATTCAGGTGGATGTATTTGGCTAAGGTGTATGTAAACTTCTGACTTCAACTGTATGTGTATATTTATATATACACTACTGTGCAAAGGTTTTAGGCACATAAGGTGTTTCACAAAAGCATTTGTCTTAAGATGGTTATTTATATCTTCAGCTTTAGTGTGTCAATAGGAAATATAAATATTAGACTCCCAAACGTTACTTTTGCAAATAACAAAGATTAGACAGAAGAACAGGGAGCCCTGCAACAGATGTCATGGCCCCCACAAAGCCCCCCACTGAACATTGTGTCTGTCTGAGATTACATAGATAGATAGAACTGTGGCGAATTCTCCAAGAAGCTTGTGTTCAGGTGTACCTAGGAGAATTGGTGCTGTTTTAAAGGCAAAGGTGGTAACACCGAATATTAATTTAGTTTTATGTTTACTGGACTTTGTATGACATTAATTGATAAATGAAAACTATTTATTTCATTATTTTTGAAGACATCCTCACTATGCAACATTTTTCACAAGTGCCTAAAACTTTTGCACAGTACTATATATATATATATATATATATATATATATATATATATATATATATATATATATATATAATCATACTAGTTTATTAAATTTGTATGTAAGTTGCAGAAATGGCTCTGTCTCATCCATAATTGTCTGAGCTTCACATCTTTCTCATCTGTTTTCATCTATTGTTTTTTTATTTCAGTTTTGGCTGTTCATGCAGAAACCTGAGTCACTGGACCCGATGGCCAAATATCACAGTTTGACCTCTGGGCTTGGAAACAATTACACCCTGCCATGCAAGGTCAGAATTGACAATCGCTTAAAGCTTTACCTCTCCTCTGTTTGTTGGGTCCTGTTTTAATTGCAGAATTTCAATTCTAGACAACCATAATTTAGGCTATTATATATTGTGTTAGCTCTTCCAAGGAATGTTAGACTGCATTTTCCAACTGTTTTCAACTAAAACTTCATAAAATTATACATACTGTCATACTTCACAAACTTTGACTGTGACATCACCTGCTTTTGATGTGTTTCCAGATGGATATTGATGAAAACATGTCAGAGGCCCTCTATGTAAAGTTATTAGAACTTGAAGATACAGTACGGAAGAAACTTATAGACGAGGATACAGATATTAAAATAAAAAAATAAATATACACACTGGAGACAAATACATCTCACACATTTCATGCCGCACAACAAACACTGTTTGAGATGTTCTCTAAAGAATGGATAAACCATATTTGTTCATACCTCATGAATATTCTCTTTTCATCTTTTAAAATACTTAAAAAATGGGTTAATAGGATATCTAGCATGTCTATGATGTTATTTACTACAGTACATCTTGTCATTCATCCATGATTTTACTTCTATTTATACTAATATACTTCTACATTATTTTACAATTTATATTGGGTTTGTTGATGCTGTGTATTCTGATGGTTATTACAATGTAATTACTGTGAACAGTGAACAGTCTCTGCATGGTCATTTGGGTAGACATCTGTAAGGTCATGTTTTATGTGACCTGCACACTGATAAATGACATGGGACCCTAAATCTTTCATGTATTTTAAACTACTTTTCCTGTCCATTTTTGTGAAATGCCACCAAAAGAGCTTTGATTTACAGAAAATCTTTCTAATAACCTATATATAGGTTTATATAAATAAATAGATAGATTTTGCAGCTCATATTGGTTTTAAATCTCTTTGTGGTAAGTAGTAGTCCTAGTTCTTGCTCCGGCCCCATTGAGCTTGTGCTCTGACTAGGGTGATGTCACTGCTATGGGAACTGGGCCAAAATCAGCATAGCCTGGTGTGAGGGACACTTAATCTGCCCTGTCATCATTATCCAATGAAGGATATTGCACATGGAACTATCATTCTCTCATTTCTAATTCACTTAGCTGGCAAAGTGTAAGCTGTATGTTTAAATGGTTTATTTTAAGATTTCAATGCCACACTGAATTCGAAACATTTTACAAAAATGTCATTCAGTTGATACCTGACACTTCTGTTACCACTCAAAGTACAAAGCAAAGCAAAGGCAACACAATGATATAAAGTGCAGTGGTAACAATAATTGATTTTACTACACAGCATTAAATTAACATAATTAGCAGAATCTAATGGTTGCAAGTCTTTAAAGGAGAGTTGACAATGTAGGTGAGGGATTGCACAGATAAATGGATTGCCATGGTAATGAAGATCAAAGAGATGCACTTCCCTGTGTTAATCAATAAACATAAATGCATTAACAAACTTGATGTGTGTTTGCAATTTTAAAGGGATAGTTCACCCAAAAATAAAAACATTCTCTCATCATATACTCACCCTCATGCCATCCCAGATGTGTATGACCTTCTGTATTCTGCAGAACACATACAATGATTTTTAAAAGTATATCTCCGCTCTGTTGGTCCTTACAATGCAAGTGAATGGTGACCATACCTTTGAAGCTCCAAAAATCATATAAAGGCCACATAAAAGTAATCCATAAGACTCCAGTGGTTAAATCCATATCTTCAGAAGCGATATGATAGGTGTGGGTGAGAAACAGATCAATATTTAAGTTATTATTATTTATTTTTTACTACAAATCGCCAATTCAACTATCACATTTTTAAAAAGTGAAAGTGTAGATTTATGGTTAAAAAAAAAAAGACTAAAATATTGATCTGTGTCTCACCAAGTGATGTTTGGTCACAAAGACAGCAGAATGGAGTAAAACACATTGTTATTAATATAGTAATCACAGTATAATAAGCTTTAATATATGTAACATGAACACTAACTGTTTCCCAAATGGATTTAACCCATCAGGTGCCTTAACTTGCTTTGAAGGGCATATTATCACATCAGGCTTTGACAGCACTCATAATACAACACACTGATTTGTCAATCTTACCTTTGCCCTGAAGCTGGAGTTCTCTGGTTACTCTATGCATGCAGTTGTAGCCTACAATATTCAGATAAATTGCTAATAATAGCTACGTACACTAATGAGACTGGAAATACTGTGAGCTGTTCTCAT
The DNA here is from genome assembly GCF_019703515.2 of Myxocyprinus asiaticus. Classification (NCBI taxonomy): domain Eukaryota; kingdom Metazoa; phylum Chordata; class Actinopteri; order Cypriniformes; family Catostomidae; genus Myxocyprinus; species Myxocyprinus asiaticus. Next base: position 21,273,809 of record NC_059352.1, read on the forward strand.
GAAACTTGAAAATATTAATCTACAATATAAGACAAAGCGATGTAACATCTGTGTGTCAGTTGACCCATACGTTCGGAGCTGGCCAAAATTTGCGAATATGTCAGACTAGTTGTCTGAATATCTCCAGGATCTGCAAAGATCTGATGCAAGGAGGCTTGTGAAAAGCTTTGCATCACACTCTGTGTCTGTTGCAGTTTGGGTTGCCACAAAAGTACACATTTGGCATCTCTGTTATGTGCAAGACTAGCATTTGTGCAAATAAATACACTGTTAACGCAAACAAACGTGTGATTATATGGTGATATAGCCTACCTGAATGTCTGCTTATAAATCACATTCGCCCCCTTCAGCCCTCTACCTGGCGTTTGGGTTTCAACTGCCCCTCCCTGGGTTTGTTGTTGTTATGCAGAGTTCACGCAGTGTTCTGCACTTTTCGAATAAAGGTCGCGATTTTTTAACTTTGCATGGCACGATATTTGAATTGATTACTAAACAAACAGGTAACAACACCTTTTAACAACTGTGATTAAAAATATTAACAAACATTACATTATATTTAATGCTTAACAGATCATTAATCAGTGTGTACGTTTAATTAGTTAGAAATGTCATAAAACTTTTAATCATATACTTTCACATATATTAATATTTGAATGTATATAAGCATAACATGTTTAATGACTTAAAGTCTTTCTAGCAAGTCAGTCCACTGTCGGCCATCTTTGGAATGCTCTTGGGAGGCTATTTCCAGTCATGCCAGTGCAGCTCCTATCTACTTGAATGGGGGAACACCGAAATCTCAAAAACAGCTTTTGTGTACATAGAAGTTCAATGTTCTCTGTAAAGCAACTATAAAACAGTATGTATTATTAAAAGCACTAGCTGTACAAATACATTTAATTGATGACATGTTATGTCTGTATCTGAAAGTTGATTGGCTCTTTAACCTGTAAGGTGGGGCTTCCATTCTACATCCGTTGGGTGCTAGAGCTCCTTGGTTGGGCGTTCCAGTTTCTCCCATTCATTTGAATAGAAGTGGCCCTTCTATCCACAATATTCCTGAGTCCCATGATGCTTTGTGGCCGATGTGGGCTGAACTGCCGGTTAAGCGTAAACAATCGTTATGTTATGTACTAACGCAGCATTAAAAATGACAGAAATTTGAGAACAACTAATCACAAAATTATATTATCCCCACCTATCTGTTAATGATTATGGGTTTGAGGATGATGGCCAAATATCGCGAATAGAAGCATTTTAGTTATTTTGTTGAGTCTTTATCCATCGATGGAAGAACCTGAGCAGACTAACCTGAAAAGCTATGTAGCCTTTACAGCTGTAAAGTTGGACATGTTTTGAGAACTGTAGATAATTTATGTTTAAAGCATATTTTGAGTATTCAGAACCTGAAGAGTTGTCTTTCCGAGATTATGTACTTACTGCAGATACATGGGAGGTCCAGACATCAGGATGCTCGTGTATTACAGGATTCAGGCGATGAGACTGTCATGCTGCTGTTTTTCAGATAAAATACAATTATTTTGTTGGAGATGAGCTCAATCTAGCTTTAAAATTGTCAAGTCATTGTTATTTGTATAGCGCTTTCACAACACACATCGTTTCAAAGCAGCTTTACAGAAGATCATGCATTAACAGAAAATGAAACTGTAATATCTATAATGTCTTAGAGTCATCATTGTGTAGTTTGATAAAATACGACTGTGAATTGTGTTTAAAAATAAGTAATTAAATAATAATTGTATTTATAACCCAAGTGAGCAAGCCGAAGGCGACTGTGGCAAGGAACACAAAACTCCATAAGATGTTGGTTAATGGAGAAAAATAACCTTGGGAGAAACCAGGCTCACTGTGGGGGCCAGTTCCCCTCTGGCTAACATCATGAATATAATGCCAATATTAGTTATGTATAGTGCAAGTCATGGTTTAAAATTATTAATCTAAGTAAGTGTTAAGGGTCAGTGTTTAAACAAAGATTTTGTATGAACTGTAAGATTAATGACTAACGTCTTTGAAGTCCATCCTGGATTAACTGCAGAAGTTCACATAGAGGCAATTGTCCTTGTTAGTTGGCTGATGAAGGGTTTTGTTGACAATTAATTGATAGTCTATGTATTCCATTTCAAGAGTGTAATCCATCGTTAGACCAAGGTGATGTAGGCAGAGATCAGTTAGGTGCATCGCAGTTCAACCTGGCCGGTAATTTCGGTGAAGTCTATTCCAAGTCCAAGGTTCAGGCAATGGCATATCTGGTATCCCATGTCTTATGGATGGAGTTGGCATCAGTTCATCCTCTGAAGTCCATCGTAATAGACTGAAGTGATGTTTGGCTGGCACTGGCTGCTATTAGTCATCATCACTCAGCGACATGTAGCAGTGGAGTCCAACACGAAGCAGGAATGGAGCTGGATCCAGCCAGTTCTGGTGATCTCAGAATAGGAGTCCCGAGGTTGAGACAGGGAAACAAATAAAATAATATTAGCATAGATGCCATTCAATTTATTGCAGAGTTATAGATCATACGATCAATGTTTCTGGTTTCTGGCTCCAGCAGACCTAACTAAAGCAGCCTAATTTTGAGTTGAAGGATAAATTACGTGTATGCCTGGCTAAATAGGTGAGTCTTTAGTCTACACTTAAACTGAGTGTGTCTGCATCTCGAACAGTGTTAGGGAGACTATTCCATAGTTTAGGAGCCAAATATGAAATGGATCTACCTCCTTTTGTGGATTTTGATATTCTAGGAACTATTAACAGGCAAGAATTTTGCGATCATAATGAACGTGATGGAATATAGTGTGGTAGAAGGTCACTTAAGTACTGTGGAGCTAGCCCATTCAAAGCTTTGCACGTAGTGAACAGAATTTTAAAATTAATATGAAATTTAACAGGTAGCCAATGTAATGATGATAAAATGGGGATAATATGATCATATTTCTTGGTTCAGCACTCTGGCTGCTGCATTTTGAACCAATTGACGTTTATTTATTGATCTTGCTGGACATCCAGTAATGCATTACAATAATCTAGTCTTGAGGTCATGAACACATGAATTAGTATTTCGGCATCAGCAACAGAGAGCATGTGTCGTAATTTAGCAATATTTCTTAGGTAGAAGAATGCTGTTCTACAAACATTGGTAATTTGATTTTCAAAGGACAGATTGGTATCAAATATAACACCTAAGTTCTTCAGTGTTGAAGACGATGTAACAGTACATTCATCGAGAGTCAAATTATATTTTAGCGGCTTGTTTTTAGAGGTTTGTGGTCCAATAATTAGTACCTCTGTTTTGTCGGAATTGAGTAGAAGGAAATTTCTGGCAATCCAATCTTTTATTTCATTGATACACTCTGCTAATTTGGAGAATTGTGAAATCTCATCAGGTTTTGAAGAAATATAAAATTGGGTATCGTCGGCATAACAGTGGAAACTTATTCCACGATTCCTGATAATATCTCCCAGGGAAAGCATATACAAGGAGAAAAGCCTATACAAGGAGAGGGCCTAAAACTGATCCCTGTGGCACAATTGTTAGTTTATATACATAATATCCGTATCTAAATGCTATATCCTTCATGAAATGTTTTAGTGTTGACTGAACAACAGATCCTGTTGAAAGAGTGAATTTATTATTCTTGTGTAGGAAATACGATGTCTTAGCAGCAACACAATAAACTGTATTGTACAAAAAGAACTACATGCAATACAAATAAACATATTTATTTGGACATACATTATAAACATTGTACACAAAAGTTGAATGTTCTCTGTAAAGCAACTATAAAACAGCATGTATTATTAAAAGCACTAGCTGTATAAATAAATTTAATTTATACTGGTAGACCTGTCTATGCTGCTCCATGGGTAGTGTAGTTGTTCACCAGGAATTCCACTTTTAAACACGATTTTTAGACAATGATGCTGAAATAATGCAGACTGATGGCTTCAACAAAGGCATACACCAATCAGCCACAACATTAAAACCACCTACCTAATATCGTGCAGGTCCCCTCGTGCCACCAAAACAGCTCTGACCCGTCGAGGTATGGACTCCACAAGACCTCTGAATGTGTCCTGTGGTATCTGGCACCAAGACGTTAGCAGCAGATCCTTTAAATCTTGTAAGTTGCAAGGTGGGGCCTCCATGGATCGGACTTGTTGGTCCAGCACATCCCATAGATGCTCAATCGGATTGAGATCTGGGGAATTTGGAGGCCAAGACAACACCTTGAACTTTGTCATGTTCCTCAAACCATTCCTGAACAATTTTTGCAGTGTGGCAGGGTGCATTATCCTGCTGAAAAAGACCACTGCCATCAGAGAATACTGTTGCCATGAAGGGATGTACGTGGTCTGCAACAATCTTTAGGTAGGTGGTACATGTCAAAGTAACATCCACATGAATGCCAGCACCCAAGGTTTACCAGCAGAATATTGCCTAGTACATCACACTGCCTCCGCCGGCCTGACTTCTTCCCATAGTGCATCCTGCTGCCATCTCTTCCCCAGGTAAACGATGCACACGCACATGGCTGTCCACATGATCTAAAAGAAATCGTGATTCATCAGACCAGGCCACCTTCTTCCATTGCACTATGGTCCAGTTCTAACGCTCACATGCCCATTGTAGGCACTTTCGGCAGTGGACAGTGGTCAGCATGAGCACTCTGACCGGTCTACAGCTACGCAGCCCCATATGCAGCAAGCTGCGATACACTGTGTGTTCTGAAACCTTTCTGTCATAGCCAGCATTACGTTTTTCAGCAGTTTGTGCTACAGTAGCTTTTCTGTGGGATCGGACCAGACGGGCTAGCCTTCGCTCCCCACACGCATCAAAGAGCCTTGGGTGCCAATGACCCTGTCGCCGGTTCACCTGTTGTCCTTCTTTGGACCACTTTTTTTAGGACTACTGCACACCGGGAACATCCCACAAGACCTGCTGTTTTGGAGATGCACTGACCCAGTCGTCTAGCCATCACAATTTGACCCTTGTCAAAGTCGCTAAGATCCTTACACTTGCCCATTTTTCCTACTTCCAACACATGAAATTCAAGAACTGACTGTTCACTTGCTGCCTAATATATCCAACCCCTTGACAGGTGCCATTGTAATGAGATAATAAATGTTATTTACTTCACCTGTCAGTTGTTTTAATGTTTTAGCTGATCAGTGTATACCATTGATGAACACCAGTGTATACCTCGGAGTCCACTGCAGGTCTGTCTTTAAAGGTTTATAACAAATTATCATTGAAAATCAATTTGTCTATTGGAAAAAGTTTTCTGTTTTATGGTACTTACCATATCACTTTCCCGGGCTTTCGGATTCACTGTACTTCGGTGGTGAAACAAACTTCCCAACTCCATCCGTGAAGCAGACTCTCTCGCTCTGTCTCCAAAAATGGCTAAAGACAACTTTTTTGTGAGAACTTGACCATACAATAATAATAATAATAATAATAATAATTAAAAAAAAAATTATTGTTGCACTCTAATCTCTGCCTTTGCTAGTACTTGTCTAATGCAATTTAAACTTTGTAAAGCAGCACTTTTTTGTATTAATGTCTCCTTAAGATGAATTGCTTATGTTGTATCCTTCCTCATTTTGTAAGTCACATTGGATAAAAGCATCTACTAAATGAATAAATGTAAATGCAGTCCTATTCTTATAATCATCGATTAACTGTTGTAACCTTTTGAGGTAAACTTCAATTCAAGCTGAATCAACCTTTTATTTTATTTTTCCCTTCATTTGTTATATTGCTTCCAAACAACAGAGCCTTTTAAACTGAGTTTAAGACAAATTGCATAATGCATTCAACATGATATTGTATGATTCTCTCTGGTTTATTAGAAGAGCAGTTTTTTTTTAAATGTGCCAACAGTCCCTAAAGTAATGTGATAAACAAACATCTGTACCTCACTTTGAAACATCTTAAGGTATAAATACCATGTTTAGGCTATTTTATGTGAAAGTGACTTGTTGCACATTAAAAGTATACAACTTATGTTAAATTCTAGTATTAGCATTGCCAAAGTAGCTCTTAACAGTGTAACGTGAACTTTTAACCATCTGATCCCAACTAAATGGCATTGGTATTCATTTGGACAAGTTAAACCATCTTGTTTTCAGACATGAACGGTGTTCGGCCTCTGGGACTTGAGTTTACTCTAAGATGAAACATTTAGCGTTTATTATACACCTATAAATCAACTATAAATCAACCTTATGACAATATATATTTTTGTTGCAATCAGATTGTCTGCTTATTATTGCTAAATTGTTGCTTTGATGGGGTTACTCCAGTAGCTGCTTCAAAGCTATTAGAGCTGTTTAGGCTACATGCTTTCAAGTTACGGGGTAATATACCTGCAGACACAGACAAATGCTTTAAAAAATAAGGCCAATTGGCTAGTTTCTGGTTGTCTGCTAACCTGTCATGTTGTGCGACTACATATCCCATACGACTTTGCACTCAAAGTCCCGGATGTCTATCGCGCCGGAAGAGAAGCGCAAGTCTTTCCAGCCATCTTGTGGCATCTAGCAGCGAGCAGCACGCTCAAGCCCCGTAGAATCGGAGGAGAATCCTGCTGAAAGGGCACCATCATGCCCGGACATATGCAAGAAGGTTACGGCTGTGTCGTAACCAATCGGTTCGACCAGCTATTTGATGACGAAGAGGATCCGTTTGAGGTGTTAAAGCAGGCAGAAACCAAAAAGAAGGACGCGCCCGCTCCTGGTGCCGCCAAGACTGCCGCACAGGCTACAAAGCAGGCCAAAAAGGAGTCACAGAAAGAGAGGAAAATTCCTCCTCCTGAGAAGAAGGAAGAGACACAAGCTCCTGTGCCTCTCAAGAAAGATGGTAAATGTTGCTTGAATTAGACACGTTATTTGTGCACACTTTTCAATAATGATCCTTCTGCAAAAGGTGCTGCTAACCGCATGAGGTCATTCACATCACTATTGTTAAAGAGCCGCCTGACACTTCAAAAACCTTAAACTCCTCAAGCAAACTGGCTCTTTATGTCCATAGGTTTTTTTTAAGTGACGCACATTGTATAACCTGTTGCTACTTAATTACGTTCTAGATCCTTCACGTGAAGGCCCAATGCATTGCCATCAGTCGTATTGTTTGACGTTGGTTTTATTGAAGCTGTTAGAGCGTCGGTCTGGTAAAAATCACGCAGTTAGTAATATTCAGGTAGAATCGGAATGCAGAGGCCGTTTTCACGGGGGTTTTAGGCGCACGAGGGGTAGAGGACCGTGGCACGCTGCTGAGATCGAGCAGTGCAACTCCAACCTCGTGTTTGTTGCACAAGGGCTTGTCCGTCCTCAAACATGCCGCTCCCATTTACAGTATATACAGACAAACGCCTTATATTTGCGTTTACATAATTTTTTTTTTCTTTAATAGTTCAGTTACTCGAAAATAAAGCTTGTAATTAACTTTTAATACATACTTTGCATGTACTTCCTTGTGGGTAATGCTGAGTGTACGGTTGTTACAAATGGCAGGAAGTTTATCGGGTGTCGGTAGCCCCGTTTTAGTGATCTGGATGAGAGTAGACAGCGGGCTTACGAACAGGTGCGCGTGATCAGTTGTTGAGGTGCGCGAGAGAGCGTCTTTTTCGGTAGGTGGAGGGTGGGATCAGTCAATCATATGAGGCGCAAACCATTATTATCCAGACCCACAACGTCGAGTTCATGGCTTAGCCAATGTTAAAACTAAGAGGAAAAAGAAGAAAAAAAATTCCCCACAACCCCTGCTTTATTTTTTGTTTAACGGGAATAAGAAGAATAGACTACATTTTTAGTAGTTAAGTAAAATAAATAATGCCGTTGGCGTTGTTCACATCATTCTTACGCTTTCAGGGTAGTGATGGGAAGATCGGATCATTTTACTGACTTGAATCTTTGAGTCTCGTTCAGCAAAATGAATGAATCTTTATTCAAGTCATTTCGTTCATTTGAGCAGAAGCCAAATCCCCCCCAACACCTCGACTTACGCAAACTTTGATTATAGTCCCAATAAGGAAAAATTGATAATGCATCCAAGGAAACAGACATTATTAGTTCACCTCTGGAATCTTCTTGTCCGAGTTATTCGTTCTTTTGTCACGTGACAGCCGTATGTACATAGCGTATACGGCTGTCACGTGACAAAAGAACGAACGACTCACCCCAAAAGAGTTGAAAGGTGAACTAATCATTTCTGTTTCCTGTAGAGCGCGCCTATGCGGTTTTCACATAAACGAACGGAGGTTGCGCGATGCACATGCGCGGCCAAGATAAAATGAACGAATCACTCTCTGAGACTACTCGTTCTTCTGAGTCACAAAAGATTCGTTCAAAATGAACGAATCGTTCATGAACGACCCATCACTATTTCAGGGCATTTTGGTATTGCTCATAATGAAAGTTAAGTGTTTCTTATGTTTAGAGTTATTGTGCTCTGTTGGGTTACAATAATTGGTGAATTTAAAAGTGCACTCAGCGATTCCTGAGAAACACTGTTGCTATTTGAACTCCGCTGCCAAAACTAACACACCCCTCCCTTCAGTGCTCCTTTGTAAGCTCAACCCCCCAAATTCATTCCTTTTACCTCTAGGAGGTCTCTCCACAGCTGAAAAGCCTCGCCAATGTTGATGTGGCTCCTAGCCCTCGACTTATCATAATCTTTCTTTTTTTATTTTATATTCGTCTGACCTTTTTCTGTTGGTCTGTTTCTTAGCCATTTGTTCTTCTTGGAGTTTAGAAAGTTCACATCAGCCAGATTTGCCATTGCTCTTCTAATTAATTTCCCTCTCGCTTTGCCCCCACCCCCCATCCTGTGCACGCACAAGAACCACCCCCTGTTGCTGATTGGCTGGAGTAGTGTTGTGTGGATCGGTCTGTTCCACTTTGTTTTTGTTCCATTTACAGAGCCAGGGCTGTGTACAAATACTAGATTTTTTTTCAGCCCACCCACAGAACAGACAGCTTGCAGATTGTGAGGAGATATTTGCAGAATTTGACAAAAAGTGTATTGGATTAGAATTACTGAGTGCACCTTTAAGTTGATTAAGGGAACACCATGTATTTTGCGTCATTGATATCATGTTTTATTCCAGCATGAGATCATCTCATCCATTGTTTTGTATGCTACTTATTGGTATTTCTGTGGTTTAATCAGTTGTTTGTGTGTGTTTTGAAGGCATGAGGAAAATGGGCCGCCGGCCGGAGCAGGAGGGTCAACCAGGGTCCCAGCAGCAGGGGGGTCAGGGGGAGGGTCGTCCCCCAGCAGACAGGCGGCCTGACAGGAGGCCACCACGTGAACGGCGCTTAGACAAACCCACTGACAATAAACCTGCTGAGGGTGGAGAGTTCTCTGTGGAGAAGTGAGGCGATTGACCTTTTTTTGTTTGTAAATGCGCATGATTGATCCTTGGATGCTTTGCATTCAAAACATTTAATGCACCAGCAGAACTATACTTGGGTTTCTCTGATTTGTCCATTGTTTCTTATTTCAATTAAGAACGTATTTCTAATAATTCAATGGATCTTGATAAGGGGTCTCATCGTCATAGTTGCCATGATTTCATAGCTGTCACGTAGAACAGCGAGATCTTCATTTAGATAATTTTACTGGGCAACGAGGAAAAATTCTGAAACATTTACGCAAACTCTTTTCAGGTCTGCTACCGACAGGCCGTTCCGGGGTCGTGGAGGTCCCAGAGGAGGACGCGGAGGCCGGGGCAGAGGTGTCGGCAGGAATGACGGCTTTGACTCACGCGGCAAACGCGAGTTCGACAGACACAGCGGCAGTGACCGATCGTGAGTCATTTGCATCCAGCTCTTAGCTCGAACGGTAGCTGTAGGGGCACTCAGCCATGACATTTCAAAGCTAAGTGTTAATTTTTGTTTCAGCAGCCTGAAAGCAGAAGAAAAACGTGGAGGGAGTGGATCTCATAACTGGGGCACTGTTAAGGATGACTTGAGGTCAGTGGAACGGCAGACACTTTGTCCGTCAAGTTAACGAGCCATTGAAACATCTTGAATGATGAATATGAATCACAGGTGCATTCAAAGCTTGTCAATGAAAGTTTCCTATGTAGTTTATGTAAACTGTATTTAATTGGATGCATTTATCTTCCCTACCCTGTTGCAGTGAGCTTGACCAATCAAATGTCACTGAGGACACACCTGAGGGAGAGGAGCACCCACCTGCTGACTCAGAGAACAAGTGTGTACACTAATAGCCCTGAATTAGCACAACACTGCTGAGTCATTGCTTGCCATTTGCTGCATGCACTATTTGTTATCAAAAACATAATGTGAAACATTAGAGTTCAATGTAGGAACGCTTACCTTTTAAAAGCACAACACATCCTTTGGCCTTCCTCCAGACTATGTTTACAGGTCAGTTGATGAAGGGGTAGACTTTATTCTTCCTAATTGACTTATTAGGAAGAATGTCTTTCTGCATAGACAATTGGAAGCATCATTTGAAGCTGTAACTTGTTTTTATTTAATGTTCTCATAGGGAGAATGAGGTTGAGGAGGTTAAAGAAGAAGGCCCTAAGGAGATGACTCTAGATGAATGGAAAGCCCAGCAGGACAAAGAGCGAGCCAAGGTGGAATTCAATATTCGTAAGGCCAATGAGGGAGCTGACTGGAATAAAGGATACGTTCTGCACAAATCTAAGGCCGGGGAGGTACGTAAAACAACCACCTTTACTCTCTTTGTGTTTCATTACATAAAATTCTCTGTTCATGTGTAGAATTAATAGCCTCAGCCCTTTTTTATAGGTTTGCATACCATTTTGAATTTAATTTTTTGCTGTATACCTTCCAATCTCCAACATATTTTTACACTTTTTATTAGCCCGGTGTGGCCATATGGCAACCATTTCACTTTCTCACCTTTTAGAAAAAGCTAAAACAATGCATTGTTGTAAATAAAAGTGCAGTCTTTAAAGTTACCAATAATATGATGTTTTAAAGTCACATGACATTTGATTTATTCTTCAAGGCTGTTTTTTCCTGGGGCCACCCTTAAGGCCTTTGCCCATCGATAATGCAAAACGAATTACAAGCGAGGCAAATGATTGCCGTTAATACATTCACGCCTTTTACAGTAGGTGGCGCTAATCGACAAGCAGTTTGACATCGATACGGTAGGTAACGCAAAACATCTTTCAGCTGGTCTGCCCTTTGCCCATCATGGATGACTACTTGACAAGTTCAGTAGTATAATAGTATAATCACAATATTAAAGACAAGCAAGTTCTCTAGCAAGCCGATCGAAAAAAGAAAACGCATCTCTATACAAGCTGCAGCAGCGATGACGAGTGTGGTGTTGATTTGCTCAACGAGAAAGAAAACATTCGAGACACTTCACAGACTATTTCAGTTCACCTGGACTTATTCAACTTCAGCTCTTAAGATCCTTAAAGTTGTTTATTTTAAAAAAGTGATACAAAGGCAAAGATGTCGCAATATATATTATGTTAGAGACTTGTGTAAAATTAAATGCAAAAGTAAAAAATGCAGCAATGGAATACATTATGAAGACAATCCACATAAGCGCAGAGAGTTTTTTTTTTAAGGGGATGTAAGGCAGTGATTTAGCAATATCATTTACATGTTAAGAGTAAATAATGTTTACGTTTTTAAGGCATTTGATGCAAATGAAATAAATATCCTCAATGCTGGTTCAGGATTTATTTCTTGAGTTACTTCAGCATTTAATGTCAGTTGTAAAAAAACAGCACGATTCAATTGCATGGTTTTTGGTAACTGCAGTGGCTCCTGACACACAATCCGAAGCTCATATTTTATTGGTCAGGGCATTTTTTTGCTGGGCAAAGAAAAGAAAAAATTGACAAACACTTTAAAAAAACAAAAAAAACAGAAACAAATGTTCACTCCAGGTATGAATGGCTTCATGTGAATCTGTTTCTATTCAAAATGTTAATCGCGGCGAAAATCCGCATTTGGTGTGCAAAGGCCTTTACTGGGGAGACACTTGCCGATGTGCTCCACAAATTGCTCTATTAAAAACATTTCTGTATGCTGCTTCTATATCATGTTTATTTTATTTATTTTTCTAGTGTAAAAATACATAAAATATTAATTTAATTGGATGAAAAATAAATTAGAAAGTAGTTTTTGGACCTATTTCCATTGTGGTACAATTTGCCCTTTTTTTCCAAATTATCTATCTATATATATATATATATATATATATATATATATATATATATATGTGTGTGTGTGTGTGTATAATATATATATATAGTATGAGAGAGAGAGAGAGATTTAATATCAGAAAATAAAATGGTGAAAAAATATTTTATCTTTAGAACAAAATGTGTTCTGTATGCGGTTAAGGTTTTTAAATTGGATTTGTAAGAAGCCTGAGCATCTGGTCAAGCAACCTGATTGATTTTTTTTATGTTATGGCATATTTACTCTAAAAGCACAACTCTAGTGTAAACTTTTCAAAGTTGCCAGGGCATATTATTATGAAGCTTAGACATTGTTATCAGAAAGAGGCTATTAATGACAACATCAGTCTCATAAATGCATCCTTTCCTCTTGCACTCCAGAACTATTTCTTTTCAGTCCTTTTTCTCTTAATTTGTATGATGCCATTATTATTATTACTTTTAAATACTCTTTAAAACTGTATAATGGAAAAAGGTGGTATAATAATGTTATCATGAATATTATTTAATCACGCAGGCCTCTGCTGATGATGATGATGATGCTGCTGGGGATCACCACTTCCGCAAGCCAGCTAATGACATTACATCCCAGCTGGAGATTAACTTCGGAGACTTGGGTCGCCCAGGACGTGGCCGTGGTGGTCCACGGGGTGGCAGAGGAGGTCGTGGGGCCCCTGCTTCCAGACCACCCCGTGAACGCAGGCCAGACAAGGTACAATATATTTACTGTGCATACATAAGGTATTTAAGATTATTGTAGATTGGGAGGAGGAGGAACATTTCACATACTGCTCCTTACACACAAAGTATTTAAAGTTCTTTTTTAAAGAGGGCGTAAAAAACTGTAATAACCAGGCGTGACTTGACAAGTTGCCAACAAGAAGTAATTTTTCTGTCCTCACTGAAAGTGACGTGCTGTGCAAATATATACAGCTATGTGAAACAGGATTTTGATTCAATGAGATTTCCCACCAGGCGGACCTACCCAGCGTCACCAAATTTTGCAGTCATGACCTTAAGGACAAAAATAATTACTGTGTAAGGGATTTATTGCATTGCACCTGGCTAGGACACTATTGCAGGCCTCGCGTTAGCAAACTTCAAGCGACGGTTTTGCTGAGATCTCTCTCTGCTGTCGGAGGTATGACACACTTGCCGATATAAAATGGTGGCGTAGTGACAGACATACCAACTCACAGCAACTCTCCAAATCCCCGTCACATAGAGTTCGCCAAGCAATGATAATAGAGTGATTTAGGGTGCGTTTCATGGAGTAACTTTAACTTGTAAAAGTGTGTGATTGCGTGTTTATTTCCTGGAGCCTTGCCGTGGAATGCATATGTCCACATGCAGCATTCAGTGAGTAAAGAAATTCCATAAAAAGAGACTGTGGTTCCTCCGCTTTGATTTCATTTGTCATTTTAGTGTAGGAGAAAAGCGATTGGTGACAGAATCACTATGGATTACAATCTGCCTTTGTGATGATATGCAGCTGAGTGTAATCGCAGATGAAAACATTCAGATTAGCATGACGTCAGTTCTACAATAAAAGAAGCTCATTGGTCTCTTGTTGAGAACACAAGAGCCTGTGTCAGCGACAGACTATTTTTTTTCTGTCATGTTTGATCCTTTTTTCATTGTTGTAACCATTAACTCTGCAGGGAGTTCCAACAATCAAATGATTAACGACCTCCCGCTGACAGATGCTAATGCACACTCAGCCTCTCACCTACGGGCCGATCATGTAAATGAAGCTCACCTCAAAGTCACTGGACAAATAGGATAGTGTGACACTGGCTTAATGCTAAAGGTTCTAGTGCTGTTACGTCTCGTGCTTAGTAGGGCGCTCTAGGTTTAAATATTTTATTTTGACCACAAGCCTATACAGATGCATGCAGGGTCCAAAATGAACTTTTCCTACCAGCCAAGGTGGCTGATAGATGAATACATTATCAGCCAGTCAGATTTCTTGCCGGACAATTACTTTTTTTATTTTTTTTATTGTATTGTATTTTACAAGTGGATTTGACAGACACGAGAGACAAATAAACAATATTTTTTTCAGATTTAATTTTTAGTTGTCATATGAACAACCAATAACTGAGTTTCATGAGCCTTAAGTACATATAACTGTAACAGTTCTTGGTTTATTTCGAAGTCAATTATTTCAGTCGGCTCCGAATGATGCATAAGTCTTGTTGATTCACTAAAAAGAGCCGGTTCATAAGTCATTCGTTCGTAAATCGGACAAAACTGGTAGCGCTGTCGTTGTTGATTCTCTAAAAACAACTTTTTTAGTCCAGTTTTCTGTCAGCATCGCCAGAAGGCTACACATTGAAGAACTGTTAACGGAACCGAACGTCATGAAAATCACTTGGTTCCAATAATAAAGTGCTATTTTGTCCGCTATTAAAAAATTTCACTGTTAAATTAACCAAGAACTTAGAATCTACAGTTAAAACCCTTGAAATGTGGCAAACGTGGCAAAAATATTATATATATTTTTTTTTTTTTTGTTCGTTGCACAGTAGTCTTTGTCTTTTCAAACATATGGTAAAATGTGAGCGGGAGAGTAACTTAAAGGGGGTCGCGCACTGGCGGACGTGGCTGGCAGATAACATGGCATGTTTTAAAACAAAACAATTATTTTCAATGAAGGTAAGCATACCGCCACTGTGCGTAAGTCGGCGACGGCCAGCTACGACTCCGGAGGCTGAGAGAAACTTGTATAGTTTATCATTATTTTTGACCCAGATCATTATCAAAAGACATGTATGTCTTTGTGGTATGACAGAAATTGCTTCATTTCTTCTTGAAGTACAAAAAACCTTGGTAACCTTTGTGTTGATGGTGATTAGATAGACAACTGCCACCTGCGCATCGACAGGTCTTTTGTGTGTGTGCCTTGTCCTTCCCGTGAACTGCGTCAGTAAATGTTATATCACCCTCTTGTGGTCTCCCGTAGCTATTACGCCAGACTAGATAAAACAGAAGGGCAACTTGCAGTGAATTAGAAAGCACACATTTTAGGCTTATAATTTAAATTGCGGTTTATGTTAATATATTGATGCACCTCAAAAACATTTCAGGAAAATAATTGAGATATATTGATTTTTGATGACATTCCTAATATATAAATATAATATAAAATAATTTTTTGGTGCAAGCCTAAATGTGAAAATCACTTATGCCTGGATGGGTAGTGGACGGTGGTTATGGACTGTGTCCGCTTGGTGCTTGGACAGGCATCGCGGACTAAACGTGACCTTTCAATTCATGTAAAACTTGGGACTATGCATGAACTCCAAAATTTGGCAGCATTTTGAAAAGGTATATTCTTTTCTGACTTTTTTGCAGTGCAGGTCAGAACATGGTGTTATACCTTCATTTATGTTCTATTAGTAGTGATGCCAGATCTTCTGAAATGTTAGACCTGGAACGGCTCAAATAGCCTGTTATTCTCTATCTGTTTCTTTAGGCAAGTGGAGTATCTGTCCCTAATGTGGACGACCCAGAGGCTTTCCCAGCCCTGGCTTAAAGCTCCCCAGACAGAGCTCAGCTCACCCAGGAGGGTCACTCCTCCATGGGTCCTTGTCGACAAGGCTTGCATGCTAACGGATCCTTCAGCAGATGAAATGATGGAAGACTGTCATCCATACCATTCACCCCTGAGGACTGAATTTTACCTGTTTTAGAAAAAAAGGTGGAAAAAAACAAAAACAAAGAAAGGACTTCTTGCTATTCTGAAGCAAATTATTGGTTTGAGGTTTTGTATTTAGAAATAAGGTAGCAGGGATGTTTTCATACAGTGTTTCTTTTATTATTCCCCCCCCCCCCCCAAATTATGTATTGTTCATGGATACCTTTTGTACTTCTGCTTGAAAATATGCATCTCCACAAATTGGTGTGAACAGCGCACCATTTTGACTTATGGTGTTGCATAGCTTGCTTGCTTATTAAACAAATGTCTTCAAAACAAGGTAGCCCTTTTCAGGGATTACTCACAAGAGCAAAAGATCTACCTGTGAAGTGTTTTATTGTATGAAGGTTATTGCATTTTTATTTAGATCATAATGGGACTAAAGACCACCATTCCCTGTAAGCGGGCCTTAAAACAGCATGGAATCTGAAATCTTTTTTTTTTTGATGAAATGTACAATCTTTAATTCATACCTTATGCCAAGATGTAGTTTCAATGATTCTGTTTACTAGCCACAAAAGGTGTGTTTTATTGAATGACCACTGTAAAGTTTTAAATGGTGTCTTAAGACGCCATTGGCTCTGGTAACTCAGGATAGTATCGTACTCATTACGCAAAGTTTTAGTGTAAATACAAGAAATTACTGAAGTAAATGTGAGCCGCTATAGATAAATACTGTTATAAATTATGTTTGATATTTTCTTTCTGCCCTAATGCATTTTACAACTGCTCTACTACACAGTTGAGCTGAAAGAAACACCATCCTGTTCAGTGTGGATCAACTGAGTGCTATGAAAATGTGTGAATTCCTACCCTGCTATTAGACCTCTGTCAATAATTAAAAGATGGTCGATTCATACAAAGTAGTTGTGTGGACTTTGAAGATGAAACAACTGCCAATTTTCAAGTTTTTACATGTAATATTTAAGTTATTTTACATGTTAAGAAATGTTTTTCTTTGTGTCCTGCTAACAGTTGTATAATATCTCTGGAAGTACATAGTGTTGGCAAAAATAGTTTCAGTGATGGGTTTGGCTTAGAAACAACTCTTATCTAATGATTCCTGGAACTGTGATATGTTCATTGGTTCTGAAAGGGGTTTTATTACTATGCTTGCATTGTTTTGAAAATATTAGATCTACATTGGGGGTTTTGTTTGTGCAGTACACAGGATAAAATGATTTAACTAGTTAGTGAATATTCAATCAAACAAAATCTCATTTTCATGTGTTTTATTTTGAAGTTTAGGTGACTGTAAACCAAGTAAGGTTCCAGAACAAATCAAATATTTATTCTTAAAGGAGCAGTTTCTTCTCAATGCTTTGAATGTTTGAATTATAAAACTTAACATTTGGACACTAAAGCAATTTAAGGGGGTGAATTTACTGTATGAACTATTGTGAAGACAGTATTTGTGTAATGGGTCAAACATCTTGAGTAGATAAGAAATGGGCCTGCTGGTATATTGATCCTTGTGCAATTTTCATTGATTACCATATTGTGAAAGAGTTAAAGTTACAGTGGTAAAGTATTAGTGTTGTTTAGTGGAAAGATATGAGGTCTGTAACTGATGTAACTTTTTAAGGACATATTGTAATTACCTAAAATCTTGATGGCCCATTCTCACAGCCATTCAAACTGCTACCAATTAGAATCATGTATAGAACATGATACATATCCAGATCCACATTATCTTTACAAGATTTGCATGCAAACAACATTTCCTTGTTACAAAAAAAATCAGGCTGGTCTACATCCTAGCTAAAACACCTAGAGTTCAGAAGAGTTGTGAAATGGCTAGACCACAGTCCGTTCACTGACAGTCTTGTGCATATTGCACACAAAACTGGAAATTACTTTCTCAATCTGGCAAGCTCTAATCTGATTGGCTGTCTTTGTGCAGTTTCTGGGATAAAAGGGATAGTTCACCCAAAAATGGAAATTCTCTCATCATTTACTCACTAACATGCCATCCCAGATGTCTATGACTTACTTTTTTTCTGTGAACACAAACAGATTTTTAAAAGAATATCTCAGCACTGTAGGTCCTTACAATGCAAGTGAATGGTGTAAATATGGTATACTATAAATTCTCCTCCCTGCCCATGTTCATTGGTTCTGAAAGGGGTTTTATTACTATGCTTGCATTGTTTTGAAAATATTAGATCTACATTGGGGGTTTTGTTTGTGCAGTACACAGGATAAAATGACGAAGAAAGTGAAAGTGGAGATTTCTAATTAAAAGACTTAAATATTGATTCTCACCCACACTTATATCACTTAAGACAGATTTATCCGCTGGAGTCGTATGGATTACTTTTATACTGACTTTATGTTTTTTGGACCGTCAAAGTTCTGGCCACCATTAGCATTGTATGGACCTACAGGGCTGAGATAATTTTCTAAAAATCTTAGTTTGTGTTCAGCAGAAGAAAGAAAGTCATACACATCTGGGATAGCATGAGGGTGAGTAAATGAGAGAATTTTCATTTTTGGGTGAACTTTACCTTTAAGGGCGCAAAGTGTTGTTTAATCAGTTTGTCTGAAAAAAACAAATTCATGCTAACATGATACCGAATTGACACAAGGAGAGCTTTGGAGGAGGAAATAATCACTGGAACTAGCAAAGTTTGCCAGGTTTGTGGAATCAAATCTGAAAAAATACTCTGTTTTGTTTAAGGCACTAAGTAGCACGTTAACTCGATATCCACGAGCAAAATATATGGTGTAACAATATTTACCATTGGAATTAACTTGTGGTATAACATACTTAAGATAAATCCAAACCAAACTGTGGTTGGTTGCTTTACATGTCCTTTAGACAGTCTCTTCTTGTCTATGTGAGTTGTTTGGAGCCTGAACAAGCTGCAGTGTGTATCAAGACGTTTTGCCGTTAAGTCAAAGGTCTGGGTATGCAAGACTACGAAATGGCCAACCTGAGAATGGGCTACGATTCAGAATTGGAGGCATCCTTTGGTACACTGTATTCGAAACCAACCAAAACCCACAAAATATTTCCTTTGTCAGACAAATCATCTCCGGGATTGTGCTGATTCATCACCCATGCATGAAGTTACATTACAATCACAGATCAAAATTGTAATGCAAATGGAGGGTCACGTGCAGTCCAGAAATTCACTGCAGTCTATTTTCACTACATCCAGTGTCAGCTTTCCTCCACATGGAAACAGTGGCTCCAGGAAAGGGCTGGGTGTGCATGGTAAGAATCCGAATTCATCCAACATCCCTTCCTCGTCCTCGTCCTCCTCTTCTCCTCCACTTATTGCTCCATGAGTGCAGATGTACTCATCCATGATATCGGAGCTCCTGGTGATCTGGGTGGTGTCAGAGGAGCCGGACTCTTGAGAGAAGCTTTTGATGTAGGTGCAGGTGGAGCTGGAGGGATTGGGAACTTCCTCAACCTCCACAGTATCTGGCTCTTCACTCATGCTGGAGTCACATTGGTGAAGGGGGAATTTAATTTCACCCTATATGGAGTCAGTGGAGGGGGAACAGGTATGAAGAGATCAATGACATTTATGTTTCTGATTATTACAGTATTATGGCCAAAGATTTGCCAAAAATCTAAATGTTTATTTTTGGATTTCAACATTTCAATGGTCTTGCAATAGGTTAAAGAATTAGTTAACACAAAAATGAAAATACTTTGATTTACTTGCACTTATGTAATTCAAAACCTGTATGACTTTCTTCCATGGAACAAAAAAATGAGTTTAACAAAATGCTGCATGCTGCAGACAAACATGCTGCTCTTTTACATACAGTGAAAGTATATAGTGACCAGAGGCAGTCAAGCTCCAAAAAGGACAACAACAAAAAAAGTAGTAGTCATCCATACAATTCAAGCACCATACTGTATTCTGGGTCTTCTGGGCCCATCCAAAAGCTTTGTGTGAGATACAGACCGAAATTTAAGACATTATTCACTGCAAATCTTCCCTTCTGCAGTAGTTCACATAGTGCCATGCGAGAACCAATGGCAAACAGCATAATTCCATAAATGCTTTCTTTGTCCTTTTTGGATGCAGCCCTTGGTCACTGAATGCTTCAAGTGTATGACAAAGAGCAGCATCAACATTCTACTTAACTTTTTCCTTTTGTGTTCTCTGGCAAGTCTTAAAGGTTTGGAATGACATGAGGGTGAGTAAATTAAGACAGAATTGTAATTTTTGTGTAAATTAATCCTCTACCCTAGACAGCATTTTGACCGTTTGAATGTGCCTTATTCCCAAAAATGCTGTCTAGGTAAACAGCTAACTAGATTTTGAAATACAGCCTGTGTGTGCATTTGCATGCATTTACCTGGTAAATAGCACAATCCTTTGCCCATTTGCTGTTTGCTGGATCTGGAATAACTCTAGGAAGCAGGCACTTACAATAGCTTAAGAATCTATCGAATAAAAAAGACGGTCTTTTAAACTTCACAGAAACACATATTTCTCTTTCAGATCTAAAGCATCGCTGCTGTTTCCCACCTGCTCTGGACAGAGGAGAACTGGCAGATGCACAGGAGGATGAGACAGGTCAGAAGAACAGCTCCTCCAGCCATGATCACCAGAGACAGTAGTTTCTCAGCTGAAAGAGAAGAATATGAATAACTTTTAAAAGAAATCTGATCAAATTTGTATTAAAGTCATATTAATTAAATAACAGGACAACTAATGCCACATGGTAGGGTAACCATTGGCGCAATAACAATAAGAATAAAAATCCACATAAATATACTGTATGTATATATATATATATATATATATATATATATATAGTTACATAATAAAACAATACATGTGCGGTATGACAATGGCTGATTCTTGAAATTATGAATTCATAATTTTGTGTTGTTTTACAGCTCTTAAAACAAACACTCTCCAAAAACTCTATGAAAAACTAGTACCGAATCTTTCTATTAAAAGAGACAGTAACCATGTAATAATGTCATAAACTAGTGCTGGGAAATTTAACACATACATTTCTGAAATTTATAGTTGACTTTAACATGTTTAAAAAAAAATGATGCAATTAATGCAGTATCCCTTTTTTCACTTCCTGAAACTACTATTTCCCCCTACTTCCTGTGGCTAAAATTGGCATAAATACATTTCCAGGAGGTACACGCTCGACTCGACTGCACAACTGGTTGTGTGGAGCAGTGCACGCTTATGCATTACGTGCAATGCATGTCCCGTCATAATAAACACGGGAGCAGATTTACTGTGTGGAGAATGGAGACTATACATGCAAGCGGTGAGCCAAGTGTGGGAGAAATACGGGCAAGCTGCCATACTCAATGTCATCTGAACCAGTGTCAAAAGCGACACCGCACAAGAGAGACCCATGAAAGAGACTGAACAGGTGGGGTGTGATGGACATATCTCTACCAATTTTTGCCTTTGCCAGTTTTGTCCCTACGACTTTTTGAAACAGCTTTTGACAGATAACTGTCTAAAGTGTCCTCCTGAGACCTTTTTTTTTTTTGTATATGACTTAAGTTTCTCTTAGCCCATTCATGCCACAGTAGTAAATCTTGGGGTATTATCAGAGGACTCCCTGGGCTTTTCAGAGATACCAAATGTTTGGGAGTTTGGACAAGACAACTTCCTTCACTTGGTCTATAAAAATGTCTAGAAATGTGTGACATTACAATTCAGCACAACAAATACAATATGAATAAATAAATATATATATATATATATATATATATATATATATATATATATATATATATTAAAAAACAATTATTATCAAATATATTTTATGCAACAAACACTATATTGATATTTAAAAAAGGGAAATTGTTGCTGGGTCTCAGGAGGTTATAGTAGGATGAAAAGTAATAGCTTGTAATGTTAAAAAATAAAAAGACAAAGCAGGCTTAATCGTTATTGTCACTTTTACTATCTCAAAATCAGCAAACATTCGTCCACCAGGTGGCAGTAGACATCTAGTACACTGCATTCAACAGAATTTTCAGCAAAATTTTGATTATATATTTTAATGATACAGAGGCTTTAGAAAATGCAGAGGCTTTAGAATTTTGCCACTTTGTGGCCATAAAAAATGACTCCACCACTTTTTAAAACAAAGTGAACTGCAGCCAGAGAAAATAATAGTTTTGAGATTTTTTAACGTCAGCAAATTAACCTTCATCATTCAGTTTTGTTTTATATTTGTATGTGTACAGTTTATCTTGCCAATGAGGCTTGATATAAATTGAATCTGCCCATTTGATCATATTATTAAAAAAGTCCACTGGAAAACGGCAGCAGATTTTGCCAAACTTTCATTACAGCTTGTCCACTGATTTTATGGCATGTAAACTTCAACTTTTATCAATGATTTATACCTGTAAAAATATTCACAAAAAAACAATGAACATTTTAACATTGTATATATTTAAACCATTAAAATAAATTTGTTTTAAAAGATGCTTGAGTCAAAGTACAGTACTGTGCAAAAGTCTTAGATGTCACTATAAGATGTTTCACAAAAGCATTTGTCTTAAGATGTTTATTTATATTTTCAGCTTTAGTGTCAATAAGAAATATAAGTGTTAGACTCCCAAACATTACTTTTGCAAATAGAAAAGATTAGAATAGAAGAACAGGGAGCCCTGCAACAGCTGTCATGGCCCCCACAAAGCCCCCCACTGAACATTGTGTCTGTCTGAGGTTACATGATGAGACAGAAGCAGTTGAGACCTAAATAGATAGAAGAACTGTGGCAAATTCTCCAAGAAGCTTGGAACATCCTATCTGCCAACAACCTAGAAAAACTGTATCCAGGTGTACCTAGGAGAATTGGTGCTGTTTTGAAGGCAAAGGTGGTCACACCGAATATTAATTTAGCTTTTTTTATGTGTACTGGACTTTGTATGACATTAATTGATCAATGAAAACGATTTATTTCATTATTTTTGAAGACATCCTCACTGTGCAACATTTTACACAAGAGCCTAAAACTTTTGCACAGTACTGTATAAAGTAAATATAATTATGATTATATTTTGATGTGTTTTGTGTGTTTTAATTAACAATATACCATGAATTATTGCAATTAATCATGGAAAACTGTGGGATTAATTAGTAAAAAACACAAAACTAAATCAATAATATTTATAGGCAAAATAAGAGATTACATTAATTTTACATAAATTAAACTTATGTAAAATACTAGGAATACAGTTTATTTTATGTAGTTGTTTATTTAAAAAAAAAAAAAAAAAAAACCTAGCAGTAGCCAAACACTTCAAAAGTGAGACGAAACAGCATCAGCCCACTGAACAACGCAGTGTGGACTGAGCAGATCCATTTATTTGCAAGACCCACTGTTTAGCCTTCCATTGTTTTTCTTCCCATAGAGCTGTGTGTGTCACTGTAGCTACCATCAAACACTGTATGCATATGCAAGTGTTTTGCTTATTTAAAGCAGTGCTGCAGCTGTAATGCACTTTGGTGTGCATTTTTGCTCTCAAAATAATAGTTTGCAAATGAGTGGATGTTACAGCAAGTACTATTTTGAAATGGGTATATCATTTGTATAAGTTGTAAAATATAATCAATTCAAGATCATGTCTGGGGGAAAAAAATATTTTGACTTAAAAGTTTTGATGTGGGGTTACATCATGTTAAACCTAATTTTGAAATGAGTTCATGTCAAAAAAGTTGCTGACACCTGATATACAACATGACTGCTAAGTTAAAGAGTTACAAGAGAGCATTTGGGGTATTTAGGGTGTGTAGTTTTCTTATATAGCATTGTACGTGTCTTTAGAGCTATAACCAACACAAATACATACTGTCTGATGGTGTGCAGAATGGGAGTTCAGTTCCTCTGGGTCCCTCCCCAGCATCTGTCCAGGCAGTGACCCACAGTTTGTAGCAATGTCCTGGTGACAGACCACTGATGGTATACTGTGTCCTTGGATATTTCACATCTACAAACAAAGTCAAGCACCACATGAGAGAGCTACAAATTCTATTTAAAATTCCTGTTTAGCACCAATCATTATTATAAAACATCCCAAGTTGGCTCAACTCAATGACTCCCTGGTCAGAAAACAGCCTTTTATTTGCACTTCTTGACTTTCTCATTCAGGGTTGCTGCAGAGTTTTTAAAATCAAATTTAAGACTTTAAGACCTTTATCAAGACCTGAACAAATAAAATTAATACCGTATCCCCATACCAAAACAATCTCAAAATAAATCATGTATCACAGACTCTTTCTTAAACAGGCAGGGGCACACATTCAACATGGCCTTAAAATTGCTTATCAGTAAAACAGGGCAGGATATATGCAAGTTTATAATACTCATGACATACTTTCCCACATATATATATATCACATTAAAATTGGTGTATGTACCATTATATAAATAAATACAAATTAGAGGTCGATCGATATTGGATTGTGCTGATTTGATAATGTGTTGAAAGAAAGCCAGTTTTAGTCTGCCATTAGTTTTTTTTAATATTCCTAGTCTTTCCATCCTACTATGGGGAGGGCCGGACAGAGGCTACAAGAGTCCAAATGTAATTACATTCCAAATGCACTTTACAGTGCATCCAGAAAGTATTCACAGCGCTTCACTTTTTCCACATGTTATGTTACAGCCTTATTCCAAAATGGATTAAATTCATTATTTTCCTCAATTCCACAAACAATACCCCATAATGACAATGTGAAAGAAGTTTGTTTGAAATCTTTGCAAATTTATTAAAAAAAAAAAAACGAGAAAAAAAAAAAAAAACCCACATGTACGCAAGTGTTCACAGCCTTTGCTCAACACTTTGTTGAAGCACCTTTGGCACCAATTACAGCCTCAAGTCTTTTTGAGTATGTTGCTACAAGCTTGGCACATCTATTTTTGGGCAGTTTCTCCCATTCTTCTTTGCAGGACCTCTCAAGCTCCATCAGGTTGGATGGGGAGCGTCGGTGCACAGTCATTTTCAGATCTCTCCAGAGATGTTCAATCGGGTTCAAGTCTGGGCTCTGGCTGGGCCACTCAAGGACATTCACAGAGTTGTCCCGGAGCCACTCCTTTGTTATCTTGGCTGTGTGCTTAGGGTCGTTGTCCTGTTGGAAGATGAACCTTCACCCCAGTCTGAGGTCCAGAGCGCTCTGGAGCAGGTTTTCATCAAGGATGTCTCTGTACATTGCTGCATTCATCTTTCCCTCGATCCTGACTAGTCTCCCAGTTCCTGCCGCTGAAAAACATCCCCACAGCATGATGCTGCCACCACCATGCTTCACTGTAGGGATGGTATTGGCCAGGTGATGAGCGGTGCCTGGTTTCTTCCAGACATGACGCTTCCCATTCAGGCCAAAGAATTCAATCTTTGTTTCATCAGACCAGAGAATTTTGTTTCTCATGGTCTGAGAGTCCTCCAGGCGGGCTGTCATATGCCTTTTACTGAGGAGTGGCTTCCGTCTGGCCACTATACCATATAGGCCTGATTGGTGGAGTGCTGCAGAGATGGTTGTTCTTCTGGAAGGTTCTCCTCTCTCCACAGAGAAACGCTGGAGCTCTGTCAGCGTGACCATCGGGTTCTTGGTCACCTCCCTGACTAACCCTAACCCTAACCCTTCTCCCCCGATCGCTCAGTTTGGCTGGGCGGCCAGCTCTAGGAAGAGTCCTGGTGGTTCCAAACTTCTTCCATTTACGGATGATGGAGGCCACTGTGTTCACTGGGACCTTCAATGCTGCAGAAATGTTTCTGTACCCTTCCCCAGATCTGTGCCTCAATACAATCCTGTCTCGGAAGTCTACAGACAATTCCTTGGACTTCATGGCTTGGTTTGTGCTCTGACATGCACTGTTAACTGTGGGACCTTATATAGACAGGTGTGTGCCTTTCCAAATCATGTCCAATCAGCTGAATTTACCACAGGTGGACTCCAATCAAGTTGTAGAAACATCTCAAGGATGATCAGTGGAAACAGGATGCACCTGAGCTCAGTTTTGAGTGTCATGGCAAAGGCTGTGAATACTTATGTACATGTGATTTTTTTCATTTTTTATTTTTAATAAATTTGCAAAGATTTCAAACAAACTTCTTTCACGTTGTCATTATGGGGTATTGTTTGTAGAATTTTGAGGAAAATAATGAATTTAATCCATTTTGGAATAAGGCATAACAAAATGTGGAAAAAGTGAAGCGCTGTGAATACTTTCCGGATGCACTATATTTGGGCGTGGGAATCATCCTACAGTGATCTACAGCGTATTACAATATAAACAATTAAAAGTAAACATTGTCATATTTCATCAACACTATACCATCATCATTAACAGATGATCATTAGTGATCGCTTGTCATACATTTCCAATATGACCTAATGATTGTGAAATGCTCTGCAACAGCTGGAAACACTCACAAGCCCCCACCTGCTTGGAGAAAATACAACAGTGCCACAATTTCACTCTGAAGGACGCAGCGCATGTACTTATTTAATTAAATTGTATTCTTTTGAAGATTGATAAACACATTAGGTCATATCACAATCCCTGTCTTTCCGGCTCCAAATTTAAGACCTCTTTTAATAAAACTGACGACTTTTGTTGTATCATTTAAGATATTTAAGTCTTTTTATGACCTTACATTTTGGAAAACTGAATTCAAGACATTTTAAGACTTTTTAAGGATCCGCGGGAACCCTGTCATTGTACTGTGTAATTTGCTGAAACAATTTTCCTAATTTGTAGCTCTTAAATCTTGTTCTTTCATGCGCATATTCAAATTTGCAGTGTGAAGATATCTCCGTGAAGTTGGCACCCCATATAATTAAATAGTCACCAAAACTATTCCATTCGTTTGTGCTGTGTTTGTGCCGCAAAAATGAACGTTTGTGCTGGTTTGGTGTTTGAGATATTAAGCATTCTTTTTTGGGCTGTGTGACGTCACTCTCCACCCCATGTTGTCTAAATTGCTCCAAACCGGTGTCATTCGTTTGTGCTCGATTGGTGCCGGTTTGTGCCATTAAAATGAACACTTTATCTATTTTCATTCCTTAGAAATAACAAATATGATTCGGGGCTGTGACGTCACTTTCCACCCCATGTTGTCCAAATCGCTTCAAACGGGTGCTGGTCGTTTGTGCTCAATTTGTGCCGGTTTGTGCCGTTAAAAGAAACCCTGTAACAATGACTATGAAGAATATATGTTTCTTAAATATTACCCAAAAACTTTTTTTTAAGAACAGTGACGTCACTCTCCACCCCATGTCGTCCGAATCGCTCCAAACCGGTGTCATTCGTTTGTGCTCGATTTGTGCCATTAAAATGCACTGTGTATCTGTTTCCCTTCTTTAGAAATATCAGATTTAATTCGGGGCAGTGACGTCACTCTCCACCCCATGTCGTGTGACTCGTTCCAACCCGGTGTCATTAGTTTGTGCTCGATTTGTGCCGGTTTGTGCTGTTGAAAGAAACAATCTAACTGATTCCCTTACATAGAAATAACAAAATTATCTCCTGGATCTGTGAAGTCAGTCATGTATTTACCTCATCTCGTCCAATGTACTCATTTTCTGACTCGCTCATTTGTGCTCTCGGTGCAGGTTTCTTACTGTTGCTGTCGTTTTTTTTATTTTATTTTTTTATATTGACAGTTTGATCATTGGCAGTAACTTCAAGCTTCAAATCCAAATCACATATGCCCTGTATTTGTGCCGCAGATTGTCGTTTGTAATAATTGATGTTTAAAATAATCGACACAATACACTGTGATCTCATTTACCTGTGTAACTGTACTGATACTGCTGTAGTAGGAGTAACACTTTAATTTTTACAATAAATAATGATTAAACAATCTCAGTGTGTTGTGTCTTTAAGTTATCTGAACACTTAACAGTTTATAGATGTTTGCAGTCTCTGCCCATTTAAAAACATCCCTGCATTGCAGGAAATAACAGGAAATAACATCTGGCTGTGGGTAAAGGTAAGCATTAATATGTGCTTGAGTTACAATGCTTAAAAATAAATAAATAAAAAATTTAAAAAACTCAGAGCATGTGTGTAGGAAAATACATAGCACATTTAAAAAATTACAACTAATTGTTAAGCACATACTTCAGAGTTTTTTTATTTGTATTTGGCATTCAGTAGAAACTCACATGAACATCCTCATGAATAATATTATCCTGCATTGGTCACACCAATAAGGGTAGGACATCTTTGTTCCCTGCCATAAAACACATTAAGATTAGATGTGCACAATGATGCACGTTTTGTGAAAGTAAAAAAAATGTATTCAGTCATAAACCCATCCCCCTTATACTCAAACTTTGTTTGGTTTCAAAAAGGTTTCAAACTTGAACCTCTTTCTTTCTTAGATCACAAAAGGTACATTTTTGAAGAACATCCTGGCCACATATTTCCATATAATTAAAGTAAATGTGGACTAGTGCTGGAAAGCTTCAAAATGACAAAACAATATATATAAGTACCATAAATGTGGTCCATACCTCTCATGCAGTATATTTCAAGTCACATTATAGCTTTGAGGAACAGACTGAAATTTTTCAAAACACTTCAGAAGACTTGGAATAAAGTGCACAAGTTAATATATGATAATAAATATATGATAATAATGTATGGTTTATTTTTTTCATTTTTGGCACCACGTCACAACAGTATCAGCAAAAACCAAAATACAACCCCACGTCATACCGTTCACTAAAGAGGACTAAAACATTTTGTTAATCAATATCTTGTTCTGGCCTCTGCAGAAATAAGTTAGTCAATAACAGAAATAGTCCGTAGACCATTTCATTCCCGTTTGATTTCTATTAGTCTATTGACATACTCATTTAAACAGTTCCATGTTTTTTGAACAGCAATTCTTATCAGTAATTTTTCTGTTCTGTTATTTATAAATAGATCTCTTCGTTTTCACAGTTCTGTTTTGTGTGCATTTTTAATCTTGCCATTTGAAAGTATACACAAGCATTGGGTGTTGTCTGTTCTTTGTTCCATCTTTAAATAGCAATGCTGTAAGCTGCATTCTGCTTGATACCTTAAACTTCAATACTGATTACATGATGGAATTTAAACAAAACTAATAACTAAATTATTTGACATGAATGATATTTCAGATGGATACCGTGCTGAAAAAAAAAAAAAAAAAACTTACAACAGCATAAGATGTTTTTTTGGTCTTAACTGGTCTGCCAGCCTTGTCTTTCGGCTGGCTTTAAAGGGGTTGGTGCACTTTTCAAGTGGTCAGACTGGGAAACCTGGTTAAACCAGCTAAGACTAGAAAACCAGCATAGGTTGGTTTCATATGGTTAGCGTTTTTTCATCAAACTAATTATTATTATTATTATTACTTTTGGCAGGTAACTAAAACAGGTTTAAAATATTTGAAATATAATAAAACATACACCACCTGTCCTTGCTTCACTGTTTATGCAGCTTTCTCTGAGAACCGCAAGCAGAGACGATCCAAATTTGAAGATAAAAAGCTTCAACTGTCTCAATTTCTTATGAAACTGTTTATCCTATCCAATCATTTCATCATCGTCGTTGCATAATGCAATAACCATTTTGAACATAAATTGCACTTATATCAAGTTACACACTAAATAACTGAGCAAATGGTTATTATAACGCAGTGGCCTTAACGATATATTCACTGAGGTAAAGTTAGGCTACTTTTTACTTTGAATAAACTCCTAAAACATAATGGTAATAAATAAGATGTAATACTTGGTTCAGCAATGAACCAGGACACAAACAACATTATATTAAGTACCAATATACACGAGGTGAATTCAAACAAGTGCTACATGCGCACAAATACAGGGCATATGTGATTTGGATTTGAAGCTTGAAGTTACTGCCAATGATCAAACTGTCAATATAAAAAAAAACAAAAAAAACAACAATGACAGCAACGGTAAGAAACCTGCACCAAGAGCACAAACGAACGAGTCAGAAAATGAGTACACTGGACGAGATGAGGTAAATACATGACTGACTTCACAGATCCGGGAGATAATTTTGTCAGTTAGATTGTTTCTTTCAACAGCACAAAACAGCACAAATTGAGCACAAACGAATGACACCGGTTTGGAGCGATTTGGACGACATGGGGTGGAGAGTGACGTCATTGCCCCGAATTAAATCTGTTATTTCTAAGGAATGGAAATAGATTAAGTGTTCATTTTAACGGCACAAACCGACACAAATCGAGCACAAACGAATGACACCGGTTTGAAGCGATTTAGACAACATGGGGTGGAGAGTGACGTCACTGCTCCCAAAAACATTCTTGCTATATGTAAGGAAGGGAAATAGTTACAACGTTTGTTTTAACGGCACAAACCCGCACAAACCGAGCACAAACGACCAGCCGGTGCTGGAGCGATTTGAGCGAGATGGGGTGGAGAGTGACGTCACATAGCCCAAAAAAGAATGCTTAATATCTCAAACACCAAACCAGCACAAACGTTCATTTTTGCGGCACAAATCAGCACAAACACAGCACAAACGAATGGAATAGTTTTGGTGACTATTTAATTATATGGGGTGCCAACTTCACGGAGGTTGTGAAGATGCTTCATGTCAGGTTTGACATCAGTGATGCAATGGCATTGGTTCTCACACGTGTCACGATTGCGACAAAAGGCATGCTTACATTTACAGAAACAAATGGTGAGCAGTGCACAAGATGGTCAATAAATAACAACTTACATTTAGTAAACATTCAGAAAAACATCTCTTTTTGTGTTCTACTGTGTAGGAAGAAAGTCAAACAGGTTTGGATCAACATGAGAGTAAATGATGAAAAAATATTTCATTTTTGGGGGGAAGCTATTACTTTAAGAAAATAAATGTGAACTAATGCATGTGAGTGCCAACAATGAGCCCGTTTACATGCACACCAATCTGCCGATAACTCCCAAAAATCAGCTTATTTAAAAAATCAGACAAAAAATCTGCGTTTACATTAGATTTGAAATACTCAAGTTATTCTCTGCTTTTGACGTCAAATTTGAGCACTTGGATACATTGGATAAGCCAGGAAGAATGCCGGTAAAGGTGTTTACATGCAATGGTGTAAGAACTTGCATGTAACGCACTCATTGAAACATCTGGACTGGTTATTTTTCTGTGTGATACCGTCATTATGCTACAATTTTACATTTTGCCAGCAACTATAGCTTGGTTTACAGGAAGACAGTCTGTTCCTTACTGTAATTCTGAATGTCTCGTTTCTTATTGTCCTCCAAGTAGACTGTATACTTTATCAAACAGCCTCTTCTCTTCTCCTGTGGGATTTCAGACCATTTCACCTGCAAGCTGTCGCTCTTCTTCCAGTCTTGTTGGGGAACTGGACTCTGTTCTGGAACTTTGAATTCAAAGACAAAGAGATGTCTGTTTTAATTTGCTTTAATAAAGAATTGTGAAGCTTTGAAGTACAAACATTAAGCCTCCAACCTGATGTCCATGTGGAGATGCCTTCAATGGATAAGAACCAGATTAGAGAACCAGATGAGTTTAAAGCGGTGACTGCCCCCTGATAGCATTCTTTAGGATGGAGACCTGTACAGACAGCAGAAGAAAGTGTACACTGAGAGGAAAGAGACAATTACTCCCACCTACATGAAAGGTTAATGTGGGTAGATTATGAGCAGCAATTTTAGTAAAAAATAATAATAATAATTGTGCAACTTAGGAAAGATCAGCTCCGAAATCTGTGAGGACACGTGCCCTGTAAGTTTAAATGGGCATGATGCTTCTATATATTACTTTCTTAATTTTGATTTCAAGATTGTAATCTTTGCTAAAACCACGTCATTAAACTTGCCTCTAATGACAGCTTTGGTGTCCACCACTCTAATCCACTGAAGCTGCTCCGTACCTCCAAATGGATACCAGTGCACCACATACTCAGTCCCATGGCCTGCAATGGTGGAGGTTGACCAGAAGAGGGCAATACTATGGTTATTAGTGGAATTGTGGGACACAATACCTGAAGCCAGACCTGCAAACACAATAAACACAAATTGTTGACTTTATTAACCACATGCATTGAGCATAACCACCTGACCATTCCTCCTCATTTAAATCAGAGTAAACCTGAGTAAAGCCACTTTAATTTGAATCAGCATTCGACTGAATGCAAATTCTGCAAATGGTTGATTAGTAAGTAACTTAGTGCGTACTCCTTTATGCTTACCTAGAGAGCGCAGCTCAATAAATTTGTCAGGAGATTGACCTTCTGAGTTATTAGCAGACACCGACACAGAGCAGTGAGAGCAGCAGATGGTATAATGTCTTCTGGTAGGTCCTACAATGACTGACTTCACCTTTATCCTCTTCTCACTTATATTATAGCTTTTGATCTCCCCCTTGGCATCTGATTTGTTCAGTGCCTAAAACATAATGAAAATGTAAATGAATGAGACCATTTTCATCATATGGTTAAAGTTAATTTTTGTGAATGAACGAATCTGACGAAACTGAACGAATCTGCCTGTGATTGAGTCTTCACGGAGGCAGTACCTCTGAAAGAGAGAATTCTTAAATCCATCATTTCCTCTAAGCCCCTACTCATTTTTTTGTAAACCGTCAACTAACTTTTGGTTTTCGACTAACAGTGTGTTTGGAAAGATGCAGTTCACACTGTGCATGTCATTGCTTGGTGGTGGTTTGACCTTTAAGGGCCTGTGTGAGTGAAGTTTCAAGGGAGGGGATGTAATGGTCCATTTTGTACGCACCTTTTGAGCTCAACAGCATATTGGTACAGATAATAAATACATGCAAATATTATTGAATAGTTTTGAAAATATAATAAATAATTCTGGTTGGCAAAGTGTTACGTGCCTTCCAAAATATTCTGAAACACTTGTTTTGAGATTGCGAGTGCTCTTGGAGGTACCAGACATCAAGCACCTTGTCAGGAGCTAAAGATAGAGAGAGAGAGAGAGAGAGAGAGAGAGAGAAATAAACAACAGCAGTTATTTCACAATCAGACATGCTCTTTGTGTCTTTCACTAGACTTGACAGTTGACCGTAACCTCTTCGCGTATTTACATATTAACAGTTACACACAGTGTTACGGAGGTAGGGATGTCAAAAATACACAGTTTTTTTATGCTTTGTGAATCGTTGATGATTAATACCCTAAAAACATTCTCAACAAAATGAGCAATATTCAAAGATGAATCTCTTCTTTTTCTTCAAAGTTCAAAGTCAGTTCTTCCATCAAATTTGAATTCCCGTCATTATTAATCTTTTACTGTTAAAAGTTTCTTCGTTATTTTGCCACCAATTTGTGCCTTTATGACACAGATTCTCTTTGAAAAAAAAAAAAAGTATTTAGGTTGAAATTGTTCTCAAACAGCTGCAACGTGCTGACAAAGTGTGACAATCCTACGTCAGTAGACTCAACTTATCTAACACCATCAAAAGTTTGAGACACGCTTTCCAGAACTACCTTAATTCATTTAATTCCCATTACAGCTTCTGCCTACAGTTAAAGAGGTAGAGAACAGAGGAAAGCCTCAATAACTACATATGAAAACTGCATTTAAAATCCCACATTGCCCAAAATGTGACATTTTTTCGATCCAAAACAACTCTTTATTTTCTTACAATGTTAAAAGTGGTCACCTGCAATTGTTACCACAATGAGCGATTTCTACTTGACCTAACCCTAAATATTAGTTTTAAATTTCACTACAATAATGTATTCAAGTCGATTCAGTGATGTTAAAGGGATCGTTTACCCATAAATGAAAAATCTCTCATCATCTACTCACCCTCATGCCATCCCAGATGTGTATGACTTTCTTTATTCTGCAGAACATGTATATACATACAATCCATACAATGCATGTGAATGGGTACCAAAAATGTGAAGCTCCAAAAACCACATAAAGGCAGCATAAAAGTTATCCAGAAGACTCCAGTGGTTAAATCCATATCTTCAGAAGTGATATGATAGTTGTGGGTGAGAAACAGATTCATATTTAAGTTTTTTTACTATAAATTCTCATCCCTGCCCAGTAGGTGGCGATATGCACGAAGAATGTGAATCGCCCAAAAAAGAAATAAATACAGGACATAAATATTGATCTGTTTCTCACCCACACTTATCATATCGCTGAACATATAGATTTATTTATGGAGTCTTGTGGATTACTTTTATGCTGCCTATATGTGCTTTTGGAGCTTCAAAATTCTGGTCACCGTTCACTTGCATTGTAAGGACCTACAGAGCTGAGATATTCTTCTAAAAACCTTCGTTTGTTTTCAGCAGAAGAAAGAGAGTTGTACACATCTGGGATGACATGAGGGTGAGTAAATGATGAGCGAGTTTTCTTTTTTAGGTGAACTATTCCTTTAAATAATATTTCTGACTTGAATCAACCCGTTACTTTAGATGTTACCACATGAAGCTTTTTTTTTTTTTTTCTTCAGTGTACTTACCTTCTT